>NC_132883.1:45990374-46020374 GCF_030463535.1 Salminus brasiliensis | reverse complement strand
GCGTATATCACAATACCTACATTTAGAGCATTATTAATATTCACTAATGAGAGACTATAGCTCCGCCTCCTCAGTGTATATCACAATACCTACATTTAGAGCGTTATTAATATTCACCCTAATGAGAGACTGTAGCTCCTCCTCCTCAGTGTATATCACAATACCTACATTTAGAGCATTATTAATATTCACTAATGAGAGACTATAGCTCCGCCTCCTCAGTGTATATCACAATACCTACATTTAGAGCATTATTAATATTCACTAATGACAGACTGTAGCTCCTCCTCCTCAGTGTATATCACAATACCTACATTTAGAGCGTTATTAATATTCACCCTAATGAGAGACTGTAGCTCCGCCTCCTCAGTGTATATCACAATACCTACATTTAGAGCGTTATTAATATTCACCCTAATGAGAGACTGTAGCTCCGCCTCCTCAGTGTATATCACAATACCTACATTTAGAGCGTTATTTAATATTCACCCTAATGAGAGACTGTAGCTCCTCCTCCTCAGTGTATATCACAATACCTACATTTAGAGCGTTATTAATATTCACCCTAATGAGAGACTGTAGCTCCTCCTCCTCAGTGTATATCACAATACCTACATTTAGAGCGTTATTAATATTCACCCTAATGAGAGACTGTAGCCCCGCCTCCTCAGTGTATATCACAATACCTACATTTAGAGTGTTATTAATATTCACCCTAATGAGAGACTGTAGCTCCTCCTCCTCAGTGTATATCACAATACCTACATTTAGAGCGTTATTAATATTCACCCTAATGAGAGACTGTAGCTCCGCCTCCTCAGTGCTGTGATTGGGCTACAGGGGCTGATGTGACTGTAGGGTGACTGAGAGGACGCTGCTGGAGCTCTGAGCGCTGATCTCAGTCACGGTTGTCTGACCTGGAAACTGATGGATCATATTTCTGTGTGAGTCTAAAGAATCGGCACCGAGTTCACAGAGTTCACCCCCACCACTCTTACAGTCCCGGGCCGGACCTCAGCGCCGCGGTTTACTGTGACCGTCTGCATTACATCCTCCACTGTCCCGCGCAAAGATATGGAGTACTGTGTTACTCTGACCTCTGAGTCCTCTAATAAAGCAACGGGCAGTCGGACCGTCCACACTCACACACAGCCGGTCAGATCCGCACCGTTGTACCTGCTGTCATAACGTCCATCACTGAGATATGTAAATTACCTCTTCTCTGATTGGCTACCCCGAATTTGTGTCTCGTTCAAAAAACAGTTAAGGCTGTAACACTCCTTTAATGGGTGGGGCTAAACTGTTATAGGCTGAATGGGTGGGGCTAAACTGTTATAAGCTAAATGGGTGGGGCTAAAGTGCTGTAGGCTGAATGGGTGGGGCTAAACTGTTGTAAGCTGAATGGGTGGGGCTAAACTGCTGTAGGCTGAATGGGTGGGGCTAAACTGTTATAAGCTAAATGGGTGGGGCTAAAGTGCTGTAGGCTGAATGGGTGGGGCTAAACTGCTGTAAGCTGAATGGGTGGGGCTAAACTGCTGTAGGCTGAATGGGTGGGGCTAAACTGCTGTAGGCTGAATGGGCGGGGCTAAACTGCTGTAGGCTGAATGGGTGGGGCTAAATTGTTATAAGCTGAATGGGTGGGGCTAAACTGTTATAAGCTGAATGGGTGGGGCTAAAGTGCTGTAGGCTGAATGGGTGGGGTTAAACTGCTGTAGGCTGAATGGGTGGGGCTAAACTGCTGTAAGCTGAATGGGTGGGGCTAAACTGCTGTAAGCTGAATGGGTGGGGCTAAAGTGCTGTAAGCTGAATGGGTGGGGCTAAAGTGCTGTAGGCTGAATGGGTGGGGCTAAACTGCTGTAAGCTGAATGGGTGGGGCTAAACTGGGTAAAGTGCTAAAGTGCTGTAGGTGCTAAAGTGCTGTAGGTGCTAAAGTGCTGTAGGTGCTAAAGTGCTGTAGGCTGAATGGGTGGGGCTAAACTGCTGTAGGCTGAATGGGTGGGGCTAAACTGCTGTAGTCTGAATGGGTGGGGCTAAACTGTTATAAGCTGAATGGGTGGGGCTAAAGTGCTGCAGGCTGAATGGGTGGGGCTAAACTGCCCATATCTTACTGTGCTCCACAGATAAGGTGGCCATCAAGATCCTGGATAAGACCAAGCTTGACCAGAAGACCCAGAAGCTGCTGTCTCGGGAGATCTCCAGCATGGAGAAGCTGCACCACCCCAACGTCATCCGGCTGTACGAGGTGGTGGAGACGCTGACCCGGCTGCACCTGGTGATGGAGTACGCGGGTGGAGGAGAACTCTACACCAAAATCACCATGGAGGGGAAACTGTCTGACATCGACTGCAAGATAGTCTTCTCTCAGGTCCTCTCCGCCGTCAAGCACATGGTGAGTGACCTGACAGTGTGACTACACCTTCAAAACAGCACCACCACAGCCTGACTCAGCTCCAACCAGGCGCTATTCATCATCATCATCATCATCATCGTCATCATCATCACAGGATTCTTCTCTGTTCAGACCTCCCAGACTCAGTCCATCAGCCCAGTCCTGTTCGGTATCTGACCTGAGCTTCTTTAGTTTACAACAGCAGACGCTAGGCTAACATCGCTAACAAACACTGGACTCCGACTGTCACCAGTTTACTCATCTCTCAGAGCTCCTCCAGATCTTCATCAGCTGGTAGATGGATGAGGTTTAGGAGACGGTGAGACTGACTTTAGTCTATAAACCCAAACAGAACCGGAACCACAGAGCTGAGGAACGCTGGAGGAAACCAGAACCACTCTCAGTTCTACAGAGCGGGACGTTACGAGGAGGAGGATGAGGGTTCAGCTCCGGTTCTAGATTCAGTGTGTGAATAAGGTCTGTCCAGGCTGTCAGATTGGTGACAGTCTAAATACAGTGTTTGTTAGCAACATTAGCCTAGCATCTCCTGTTGTAACCTAAAGAAGCTCAGGTCAGACACCGAACAGGTCTGGGCTGATGGACTGAGTCTGGGCTCAGAGATCAGTCCTGATGGTTTGACTTTTGGCTGAACTTCTCCAGTCGTCCAGAACTTCTCCAGGGTCCATCAGGTGGTCAGGTTATTAGGTAGTCAGGTGGTCAGGTGGTCAGGTGGTGTGTAGGCTGCTGTTGATAGGCTCACATTAACACAGTTCGTCTCTGGATACTCTTCCGTTTCCCGCAGCACGACAACAACATAATCCACCGTGACCTGAAAGCGGAGAACGTCTTCTACACCTGCAGCACCTGTGTGAAGGTGGGCGACTTCGGGTTCAGCACGGTGAGCCGGCGGGACGAGACGCTGAACACGTTCTGCGGTTCCCCGCCGTACGCTGCGCCCGAGCTGTTCCGGGACCAGCACTACACGGGCGTCCATGTGGACGTGTGGGCTCTGGGGGTCATGCTGTTCTTCATGGTGACGGGCACCATGCCGTTCAGGGCCGAGACAGTGGCCAAGCTGAAGCGCTGCATCCTGGAGGGGGCGTACGTGGTCCCGCCGTGGGTGCCGGAGCCGTGCCAAAAGCTGATCCGCGCCATCCTGCAGCCGCAGCCGTCCGAGCGCTGCAGCCTGGAGCAGATGATGGCCTGCGAGTGGCTGCGGCCGGTGGACTTCCCCAAAGCAGCGGAGCCGTTCAAGCTGGACCCGCTGTATTTGGCCGAGTCGGGGCCCGCCGAGCTGGAGGAGGACGAGACCGAGGTGAGGAACGCTTTAGAGGCCCTCGGCATCACGGTGGAGCACATACGCAACAACCAGGGCAAAGACTGCCGGAGCTCCATCACGGGCGTGTACCGCATCCTGCTGCACCGGGCGCACAAGCGGCGGGCCGTGGACAGCATGCCCGTGGTCATGCATGTGGTGAGCGGAACGGACGTGAAAAAGGAACGACTGAAAGCCTACAGGAGCCTCAGACACACGTCCAAACTCTGCCTGATTCTGTGACGAAGAGTTCTGGGCGGAGTTCTGGGCGGAGTGAACTGTGAGATGATGCTGTAGCTTTAATCCACAGTTTCAGATTCAACCTTTAATTATTACCAAACAGTCTGATTCTGTTACTGTGCCTTTAAGACTGAGCTCTGTTCCGATTGGCTGGATTGTGCTTCGTTTAAAAAGCTGAAACGCTCCTTATAACTTCAGCGTGAATGTGAGGGGCTAAACTGCTGTAGGCTGAATGGGCAGGGCTAAACTGCTGTATACTGAATGGGCGTGGCTAAACTGATGTAGGCCGAGTGGGCGGGGCTAAACTGCTGTATAAAAAAACGTTTTTCCCATTCCCCTAATTTAAAAATGTTGTAATTACCAATTTAATTACATATTCATAGATCATAAAGTACGTCTCCTTTATTGAGCAAGATATTTAATGTCCAGCAGCAGTTCTTACACTAAAATTGAGCTTATTTATGTTCTAATTTAATCCATAATAATACAAATAGTTCTTTCCATTAATGATTGATTATTGGGATTGATTATTGGAGTTTGGCGTGGTCTTTAAGTGCTCTTCTGCAAACTTCAGTTCTGGTGAGGAGAAACTGTGGATTAAAGGCTAAAGGGCTAGCTGAAGACGCACAGACCCCTCGCCGACCCTGCCGGGGGAGTGCCATTTGTTCTGCTGACAGACAGCTCCGGGTCTCCTCTCGTAACCACTGATTGACCACTGACTGTAGTTCCCACCGTCTGATGAAGGCGGTGTTTCAGCTTCTCAGATGATCTCGAGGCTAACTGCATGCTCGTCACTTATTTACAGCTCGCTCAGACTCTGCTTTTAATGACTTTAACTGCACTGGGCTGTAATCTCCATCACTTTGATGCCAAAAAATCCCAGAGCTGATTCTGATTCATCTGCTGGCTGAACAGGCCTGGACTAAAAGGAGCACGCCAGGGTGTCTTAAAAGCAATAATATAACCCATCAGCCTGCGTGTGTGAGGATTAATCACCCTACACATCATATTCA
Source organism: Salminus brasiliensis (assembly GCF_030463535.1). Classification (NCBI taxonomy): domain Eukaryota; kingdom Metazoa; phylum Chordata; class Actinopteri; order Characiformes; family Bryconidae; genus Salminus; species Salminus brasiliensis. The sequence goes on along the minus strand of NC_132883.1, from coordinate 46,015,417 downwards.
CACTGATCCACCAGCACAACATTCAGATGAGACGTGAAGCTCCCTCTGCCCAGGCTTCATTATCTACTTTAGCTTGTGCAACTCTGGATTTGACCACTAGAGGGTGTAGTTCCCCCCCTCCCTCCCTCAGCTCTGCCTGTGGCTGAAACTCCAGTGAACCCCTCTGTTTCCTTCAGTCTGCTGTGGAGTGAAGGAGGGGAGTGTGTGTGTGTGAGATTATGGGCTGGTTTGTTTGGTAAACCTCGTCTCCTTCCTGAGATATTCCACCAGTACCAGTTCCGCTTTTGTCCCGCTGTAGTTTTACTGTTTAAATGGAGGGTAGCACTCACTCCTTACTTCTACCTGTTACTGTATTGTACACCCATGTGATGTCCAGTAATAATGACCACTGACCACTGCATAGCAGGAACACCCTACAAGACCTGCCTGATGTTCTGGAGATGTTCTGACCCAGTCATTGTCTAGAACCTCACAGTGGCTGTTTCATCACCTTCACCACCTTCAAGAACTGACTGTTCACTCGCTGACTGATCTGTAGATCCACCTCTGGACAGACAGGAGCCGCTGGACCCAGATCATCAGTGTCGTCCCGTTAGCTGGCAGTGGTTGTAATGTTATGGCAGATGGAAAGAAGTGATGAACTGGTGAAATATCTCAGCGACTCAGTTAGGAGGCAGCTCAGGAGGCCTTCGGGAGTGTGTGTGTGTGTGTGTGTGTGTGTGTGTGTGTGTGTGTGTGTGTGTCTGTGTGTTGTCGTGTTCAGTCCTAAAGTTAGGGAAGTTAGAGACACAGTCGTGTTAGAGAGTTAGGGTCTGTAACACTGCAGTAGTGATCTGTCTGTACACCTGTTAAAGAAGTGCACTTTAGCTCCACAGAAATGTCTTTCATCTTTACAGTAGCATGTTTTTCAAACGATTGGTTTATTGATTGATTGATTGATTAATTGATTAATTGATTTGTGAAGCTTGTGGATTTTTTTAATGTTTGATACATGAACGCAATAAACCCCCCGGTTAGAAAACTGAGTGTGAGTAAGTCCTTCAGCCTGAACTGGCTTCAGCGCTCCCTGCCATCAACATTATCAACATTAGACGTTTTCAGCTGTGAATTACGTCACATTTCTTCTGTATTTTCAGTAACAGGGTTGGGACCCCGAGAGCTCTCAGAGAACTTCGGCCAAGGTTTCAGGTCTGAATTAGCTCGTTAGAGCTTGTGGCTTGTTCACAGTCATCGTTAGGAAACATCAGGTGATTCAAATTGCCAAGCTTTCTAAAAACTCTTCAAACCTCACCCCAACAATCAGCAGCCATGAGCTCCTCTTAGCAGGAACAAATAGCAGCCAAGATATCATCTAAGTAGCAACAATCAGCAGCCATAAACTCCTCTAAGTAGCAACAATCAGCAGCCATAAACTCCTCTAAGTAGCAACAATCAGCAGCCATGAGCTCCTCTAGGCAGCAACGATCAGCAGCCATGGGCTCCTCTAGGCAGCAACGATCAGCAGCCATGGGCTCCTCTAGGCAACAACGATCTGCAGCCATGAGCTCCTCTAGGCAGCAACAATCTGCAGCCATGAGCTCCTCTAGGCAGCAACGATCAGCAGCCATGGGCTCCTCTAAGTAGCAACAATCAGCAGCCATGAGCTCCTCTAAGTAGCAACAATCAGCAGCCATGAGCTCCTCTAGGCAACAACAATCAGCAGCCATGAGCTCCTCTAAGCAGCAACAATCAGCAGCCATGAGCTCCTCTAGGCAACAACGATCAGCAGCCATGAGCTCCTCTAGGCAACAACAATCAGCAGCCATGAGCTCCTCTAAGCAGCAACAATCAGCAGCCATGAGCTCCTCTAGGCAACAACAATCTGCAGCCATGAGCTCCTCTAGGCAGCAACGATCAGCAGCCATGAGCTCCTCTAAGCAGCAACAATCTGCAGCCATGAGCTCCTCTAGGCAGCAACGATCAGCAGCCATGAGCTCCTCTAAGTAGCAACAATCAGCAGCCATGAGCTCCTCTAAGCAGGAACAATCTGCAGCCATGAGCTCCTCTAAGCAGCAACAATCTGCAGCCATGAGCTCCTCTAGGCAGCAACAATCAGCAGCCATGAGCTCCTCTAGGCAACAACAATCAGCAGCTTTGAGCTCCTCTAAGCAGGAACAATCTGCAGCCATGAGCTCCTCTAAGCAGCAACAATCTGCAGCCATGAGCTCCTCTAAGCAGGAACAATCTGCAGCCATGAGCTCCTCTAACCAGGAACAATCTGCAGCCATGAGCTCCTCTAGGCAGCTGCCGAGCACTCTGAACATTAGCATCACTGATGCTCCACAGAGCAGGAGAAGACTAGAGGAGGATAACATAGTGTTTCCAGGAGCTGGTTCCTTGGTTCCTAATGAAGTTAAGAAACAGCCGTTAAGTCAAACTGTGGACTGATGAGGCTGAATTAGAATTTTCTGACCGGTGATCAGTGGTCTGGACTGATCGTATTTTGGATTGTGTTGCAGCCAGTGGCGCAGTATACATTTCACCAGTAGAGGGAGGAATAGATTCAGCAAACATCAGACATCTGTTAAATAAATAAATAAATAAATAAATGAATAACAAAGTTGCAGATGAAAAGAGAAGGAGCTTCTACAGACCTCAACATCCACCATAGACCAGCTCAAGAAGTGAAGGTTCTGCCATGGCCCTCACAGTCCTCACAGAGCAGCAAGAAGACCCAGGAGCCTTACAGAGCTAGAACCTTCTGCCGGTAGAAAGGGCGAAAACCTGACTCACCAAAGGAGGGGTTGCTAAATGCTAGTCATGCTAATCATGCTAATTGTGCTAATCATATATACAGACAGATAGATAAATGCTGCTCCTCTGTAGTTCCCCAAATACTTCAAATGCTTCAAATATCGTCCAAAATCTGCTGCAGTGCAAGTTACAGCGACATGACCTGGCTAACATAAACACACATATTACATACTGCTGCTTTTAAAACATTTAATGACATTAAATTATTTCATTATAAACTTCAAATGCGTCTCACTTAAGCTGTGAGAAATCATCTACCCACTCAGTGGTGTGTCTTTACCCGAGAAAAAAAAAAAAAAAACATCAACAAAAAAAAAAAAAGGAGCTAGGCTAGTTTGTGAGAAGACTACACTTCCCACAAGCCCCTGCGTGCTGACTCGCCGTTACGGGGTGACGCAATTTCTGCCCCGTTGGAGGTTGATTTCAGCAGGAAGACGAGAAAGAAGGCTCCGGAGCTCAGATCAGCTGTCAACAGAGAAACACCACACAGTAAACTGTACGAGAAGGTAAGAGCTGCTGGTGGGATTAGCTAACAGCGATTAACAAATATTAAAAAATATTAAAAATAAATGTAGCTATTAATATTGTGGCTGTCGGTGACAGCCAGCCAGCCAGCTACATGGTGTATAGCAATGCAGTTCTGCTTAGATGGTTCATATTCAGTTTAGAATATAATAAATAATATTACGTATGATTATGATTTATGTGAGGAGGTTTAGCTGGAACAGGCCTGACGGTGCGAATATAATAGCTAAAGGTAGCTGGTTAACAGAGTGCGGCAATAAGTAAATGGGCTGATCGATCGATTTGATTAGTTATTATGAGATGATTGTGGTCAGTTATGTGTAATAGTGATAATAATATTAATTTAGACTTATTCAGTTTAAATGAGTCACTAAATAAAGCATTATTTTGCCTATTCCGCTGCGTCTTTTTCGAATTGTCCGTTCCACCTTAAATGGTGCAGCAGTTACAGTCTGGCGCCTCAGGCGCCTCAGGCGCCAGACTGTAACTGCTGCACCATTTAAGGTGGAACGGACAATTCGAAAAAGACGCCTAACCAAAGCAGCGCTGTCTTGCTTTTCTTTGTCTAAAAGATGCAAACTACTATATATTTAATCATTAATATTATTCTTAACATTTAATTAATTAAATACACCTTTAATCTGTCCTATTAAATCGATGGCACGTGATCTGCGGGTGGAGCTGCATGTGGAAGTTCCCGTATTGCGCAGCGCAGTAGATTAACACAAGGGCTCAGTCCCAAACCACCGCATGCTCCCTATGTAGTGCGGCAAATGTGGGTTAAATTAAATAGGGTCCCTACATCCCTCTAAATCCCTGTATAAGCATCAGAATCATGTTTTTCTTGTTTATTATTATTATTATTATTATTATTGTTATTGTTATTGTTATTGTTATTGATTAGTAGCAAAGCAATGCAAACAAATACAGTATACAGCTACCAATACCTATATTGAACCATAGCATGAACTATAGCAAGGATTATTATTATTATTATTATTATTATTGTTATTATTGTAATTATTATCAAGAAATAATACATATGTATATACCCATGTAAAACACTCCATATAACCTCAGTAGCATCAATATTGTGAATATGTACACTAACTAGGCGGATATATGTAAATGAGTATTTGTAGCATCACAAAAATTAATTTGGAAGAGAATTTAGAGGCAGCTGTTTGGACTGTGTGTGTGAGATCTGAGACAATAATACACTGATTTAAACACTAATTAGTGGCTGGAGTTTAAGTTAGGCTGGAATATGGGTCCTTTAAGGCTGCACCATGTACTAGATAATGTATGCAAAATGGGACGTGGCGATAATGATTATATGCATTCGGCTGGCAATCAGTTGTGTAGTGGTTTGGGAGTCAAAGGAGGTCAGAAGGTCAATGTCTGCTATGTCATGTGGGGGGCTTTGGTCAGGCATGGGTGATCTGTGAACTGTGAATCTACAGTTTAAGCAAAAAAGGTTCTACTTATAGTAGTGGAACCCTATATGGAACCATTGAGGGATCCGTTGTTCTTTAAGTGATTCTTTTTCTATATAGAACCAATGCCTTTACTAAAGAACCCTTGAAGAACCCTTTTTCTAAAGGTTAAAGGGGGGAAAAACCCCAAAAACTCCAGGGTGGGGCTATGGTTGTTTCTGTCAAACATGGTGGAGGTAGTGCTTCTTATCGTTATTATTATTATTATTATTATTATTATTATTATTATATGCAGTGAGCGCTGCCTCTGGATTATCCGCTGTTTATATATGAGCCGCTGTAATTCACAGTAAGTGTTGATGGTAAAAGGTTCTGTGCTCCGTGTGGGACTTAAAGATGTGGGAGCGAAGGGTCTGGGCTCGAGCCGCTGCTCTGGGACGTCCTGTGCGGCGAATGTTTCGGTTCTGAGAGATTGACGCGGTTTGTTTGGGAACTGTTCTCAGATGTCTGTAAGCGAGGAGCTGCCGGATATGGACAGCGCGGAGCTGCTGGGGCTGCTGTTCCAGGACGACAATCCAGGGTCTACTGACCTGCTCTTCACAGATGGGAGTAACTTTATGGAGGACCTGCTGTCTGAGCAGGACGTGAGTGTGGAGGGCTTTCACAGCAGTTCATTCAGATCTTCCAGTCCACCTTAAATATGTGCGGGTTGATTGACTGCGTTAGGGTAAGAGGAGGGAATCGCTGTAACCCGGGTTCTGTGTGCAGATGCTCAGCGCAATGGACACAGAGGACTTCCTCAGCAGTCTGCTGGGTGAGGATGATGACGGCCTGACGGCTCTGTGTGTGTCTCACTCCCCGCTGGGCAGCGACAGCGGGATTTCAGACGACACCACGCCCCCCCACTGCCCGAGCCCCCACAGCGAGACAGACACGGCCCCCAGCCCGGTCTCCACCGAGCCGTCCCCGCTGGCCGAGTGCGTGACGGAGAGTTTTGAGGCGCAGGTGGTTCAGACCGACCACTGCTACTCGCTACAGCAGGACGTCTACACCCTGCAGACCGTCCGCACCGAGAAGCCCGACACAGACGTCTTCATCGATCTCGGTGAGGCCTGGGGGGTGGCGTCCGGGGTGGGGGGTGGGGCTGCTTCTGCTAACGTTACACAAAACACAGTATGAAGGCTTAGGCTGGACGGAAGGAGTCGTTGGTTTGAGTCAGGTCGGGTCGAGTCAGGTCGAGTCGAGTCGGGTTAGGTTGAGTCGGGTTAGGTTGAGTCGGGTTAGGTTGAGTCGGGTTAGGTTGAGTCAGGTCGGGTTGAGTCAGGTCGGGTTGAGTCAGGTCGGGTTGAGTCAGGTCGGGTTGAGTCGGGTCAGGTTGAGTCGGGTCAGGTTGAGTCGGGTTAGGTTGAGTCGGGTTAGGTTGAGTCGGGTTAGGTTGAGTCGGGTTAGGTTGAGTCGGGTTAGGTTGAGTCAGGTCGGGTTGAGTCAGGTCGGGTTGAGTCGAGTTGAGTTGGGTCGGGTTGAGTCGAGTTGAGTTGGGTCGGGTTGAGTCGGGTTGGGTCGGGTTAACTTACTCTGAATTGGAGCTGTGAGATCCGCTGTAGACGGGACTGTACCCTGAAGGCGTGTGTTGTGTTTCTGCTGACAGACGACATGGAGGAGAACCTGGATGAAGATCTCTCAGATGAACTGCCCTGCTCGCTCATTATGGAGGATTCCACACAGAGCAAACCAGACCAGCCGGTACACCTCCATACCTCCACACCTTTACCCCGTTCAGCTGCAGTTCAGCTGCAGTTCCGCTGCCTCACTGTAGGGGGGGCTGTGTGATGTAAAGGCTGTTTCTGTGTTCAGTTCCAGTTTAAGGAGATCATGCTGACGGATGAAGAGAGGCGTCTTCTGGCGAAGGAGGGTGTGACCATACCCACCCACATGCCTCTGACCAAGGTAACATACTTCACATTTCCTCTCCCTCTCTTTAACGTCCCTGCAGCTCGTCACGCTCACTGTGCAGCGATCCTTACCTGTCCAAAAGTATCCAGACACCTGCTCCTGTGACTTTATGTGATCCCAGCTGCCCCAGAGCTGTTCTGTGGCTTTTCTGTGTCGGCCACCTAAAGCAGCTTGACCCACTCAGTGGACAGTCTGAGTAAACCCCTAAAGAGGGTCAGTTAGTGGGACAGTCCAGTGTATACCGAACAGCCTTCACAGCAGTGCCGGTTCTGTGAGTGCTAATGTGGAACCGTGTTTGTTGTCAGGCGGAGGAGAGAACTCTGAAGAGGGTGAGGAGGAAGATCCGGAACAAACAGTCGGCTCAGGAGAGCCGCAAGAAGAAGAAAATCTACATGGACGGCCTGGAGAACAGGTGGGGTCCTCAACAGAACAGCACCTGCAGAGGAGGCTGAGACCGCTATTCATGTGTTGTTTAGATACGTCAAAAGGGCAAAAGTTTGGGCACCTCTGGCCAAATTGAATTTGTGTGTAAAAGAACCAGTTTAACAGAAAGTAATGCAGTATTAAACACGTGATGTTTTATGTATCTAATCTGTTTCATTCTAAAACATGTCGAAACCCTCACTTCATTTAAATCCGTCCACGAGTTATTTCTGTTGTTTACACTCAGAGCTCCAACCATCGAGCGGGGAGTATTGATATATTCATCATTTATGATTATTGAAAGCCTCATTTTTGGCAGCATTTAAACACTTTTTCACAGAAATAAATCTGCTTTTCTATGTTTTGGTTTAAAATGTGAACCATTGCTGGTTTTCTTCACTGTTTTCTAATCTCTGAATAAAAGCACTAACTGAAGCGTGTTCCTCAGGGTGGCGGTCTGCACGGCTCATAACCAGGAGCTGCAGAAGAAGGTTCAGATGCTCCAGAAGCAGAACATGTAAGATGAGCTATTCCAGCACAATCCTGCTCGTTCCTGCATAATTCTTTATTATTGATCGCAAAGCTGATCACTGATCCTCTCGCTGTGGGCAGGTCTCTAATCGAACAGCTGAAGAAGCTGCAGGCAATGGTGAAGATGTCCACCATGAAGACCACCACGACCAGCACCTGTGTGATGGTGAGTGCACAGTTGATTAGGTTTAGGAGGCAGAGGGCAGGTGTGTACACAGCTGTGTCCGGCGTCCTGTGAGGGTAAATAATGCTGATGTTTGTTTGTTTGTTTGTTTGTTTTTTCCTGCAGGTCTTCTTGCTGTCGTTCTGTCTGATCATCTTTCCCTCCATCAATCCGTTTAGCAGCACTGGTCAGAAGGATCTGTACACTACTTCTACAGGTAATCAATACACTCCACATCACACACACACACACACACACACACACGCACACAAACACACAGAGCGTTAAACAAACACACTCTACCCTTCCCCTACTCATTTACTCTGTTCCGATTGATTTATGTAAATGCTTTGTTCTTTGTGACACTAAAAAAGCATTAAATGATCAATCATCTGTCCTTTGATTTTTACATCTGTAAATGATCTGTGTGTTTTCGGTGTATTTCAGCAGGAATACACCGCGCCCTCCGCTCCTACCCTTTAATGCCCAAACCTGAAGAAATCAGCGTCCCTAAAGAATCGGTGGAAGAAGAGCTCCTCCTAGTGGCCACAGTGGAAAACAACCAGATCCTGCTGACCGGCGGCCAGAACCACACCCCCGATTACCACCAGGTGGAGCAGTCGGACTCTGAGTCCGGTGTCAACAACAACTCGTCCTCTGACTTCCCTGCCGCACCGCAGTCTGACCTCCAGCCAGCGGGGGCACTCTCAGAAGGGCACAAGGACTCGGCGGTGCCCCCGGTCGTATACGACGGCCAGAGCAAATCGAAGGAGAACTGGATCGGACAAAAACCCACATCCGTTATCATACAACAGCACCGCTCTGACGAGATGTAGACACACACACACACACACACTGAAAAAGGACTTTTATTTCCTGCTAGATTAAACCTTTAAACCTGGTCTCGGGACTAAATTTGAGGTGCTGATGGTTGATGTTTAGACTTTTAGACTAGACCTGGGCTTAATCTGGGTTTAGGAAAGTGTCTGTTGATCTACTGTAAGATAGCTGGACGTCTTCTCTCTCGTTCTTACACTGAACTACTGCTCTCTTACCTTTCTCAAGCACTTTGTTTTTCACATCCATCCATTTTAAGGACACGCACACACACACACACACACACACACACACGTGTCCCCAGGACTGGGTTTTCCCACTGGAAGCAAGAAGGAGATGAACTGCTGGGGGATTTCTCAGTGTGTCCAGTGTCTGCGCGACTCGCTGGATGTCCTGATGTGTACATATGCAGTAAACTGCTGCAGGGCGCTCGGCTGCAGGGTGCTCGGCTGCAGGGCGCTCGGCTGCAGGGCGCTCGGCTGCAGGGCGCTCGGCTGCAGGGCGTTCGGCTTCATAGGAGCTTCATATCTTGCCTTTTTCCCCCCTTGTAGCAAGGGAACCTTCCCCAGGCTCCGCCCACTAGTATGTACATAGATACTATTGCTAAGCTTCACAGAACTCCCATTTGACCCTAATTCAAGACCGCCCCCCCCCCCAAAAGGCCTGTCCTGCGGTGAAATCTTCAGTCATGCGCGTCATTAACGTACCTGTAGGGGGCAGCAGTGAGTGTTCAGAGCTGCTGTGAATCTGCAGCGAGGTCGCTGATTGGTGCTCACAGTGAACAACAGCACTCATTATAATAATTTAATAATAATTAAATAATGAATTAATTAAATGGCAGTTTACGGTCAGTGACTTCAGGCCGGCTCCGTGAGGATCATACCAGCGTTCTGTCAAGCTCCTCTAACCTAGCAACGGTAACCATGCAAGAACACAGTTGTGGGTGGAGCCTGGAGAGGGGAGTTGTACATAAAGCTGTTTGCGTTCTGGCTGAAGGATCCAGATCGTGGAGGATCTTCCAGGCCTGTATTTAATGAAGCAAAGGGAAGAGCGGGTTCTCTGAGGCTGGCGTTCCTCTCCGCGTCCCTCTGTAAACCGCCGCTGCTGTAAGATATGACTTCCCACTCCTGTAGCAGGGCGGCGGGTGGTGGGCGCGCACCTGCTTCACCAGTTCGCTGTTAAATGAATGATCTGCACTGGCAGTGAGGCGATTATTGATGTAAATGTTTCATTTGATTGTATTTGTTGTTTATGAGGTTTATCAGTGTTCGCTGTACTTGTGCTCTTTTTTATTTACCTGTTGATTATGTTGGATCTGTAGGACTAAAGATTTGCACTGATGTATCTGCAAACGTAGAATGTTGATAAATGGATCTTCATGTTTTCTGTATTGTTACTTGTTACTGAAAAAGAAATTAAACATAAGATCAGTTTCTTTATTATAAGGATTGTGTGCGTCTGCTGCTCCTGATTCGAGGCCTGATTTTCACTTATTCTGTGGATTTAATGAGAATTTCACCAGAAACAGCTACTAATCCAGTAATGACCAATTCCAGTCCGTTTCCATATGTTTATACTAATATTAACAATAAACACTGAGATTAAACAGGACGGTACGACTATATAGAGTAAAGAATGCTCAAGTTGATATAATTGTATATAATATATATAATATAAAGATATTACTGAATCTATATTAAAGTATTTTAAGTGTTTTGTTCATTTAATTGATAAAAGATCAGAAAATCCATTAATTTAAAGCCCCTCGGTTAAAATAACCCACCCAGAGGAATGAACGACCACAAGGAGGCTGAACCTGTTCCCCAGCGGGATCACGGACGCAGGCTGAGGGACTGCGCTTCATCAGGCCTGCTGTGTTCCTCTGCTCCAGGCTTCCCTGTGACTGACATTTTTAGGCTGAAATGAGAATAATTCACACGTTGCTCCTGGATTTCATCATCAGACTGCTTGTGGTTTGTCTATTTGTCCTGCCAGCAGAGGGCGCCTCCACCCCTCCTGCCCTAGACCTGCAGTACAGTTCCTTATTAAAGGGGATTTTACTGCATTTGTACTGAAGTTCTGTGCATTATTCAGTGGTTTCGGGAGCTCGCTCAGAGTGGGGGCTTCAGGGGGTTCAGACTTCAGTGGTGGCGTCTGAATGTTATGCGTGTCTGCAGGTGATGAGTAAACTGCGCGATGCCTCTGTTTGACCAGGGTTTTGAGGGGATTTATGGTTTAAACACATTTTAAAAATCTCATCATTACAATTGTGGAGGGATACATGCAGCAGCAGCGTGTCATACTAAACACCCGCCACCAGATGGCGCCACTGCTACACTCACAACCAGAGGGGAGGGGGGGGCAAACACTTCTGCACAGGGGTAGAGTGATTCACAGCAGCTGCTGCTGTTACTGTCCACATGCCCTCCTGATCCGCTGCTGTTTGTGTTCTCGCGAGTAAAATCGAATCACAATCGCGCGAATAAACCGGATTAATAAATATCTGGGGGGTCTGCCGGGGGGGGGGGGTCAGGACTGATCGGCTGTTTCCAGGAATCCTGAACCAAAACAAGGGATCAGAGGAAGACGACACGCGCACAGTCAGCTGCGAGCAGGTGCAGCGCGTGCCCATTATTCCCCGAGACGCAAAACAAAGAAAGGAGAGGCGGCGCGTGGCGCTCACGCTGCTTTGAAGAAATCAAAGGAAAGTCAACACAAAGCTTCAGTTCACACGTCATTAACAAACAAAGGGAATGTAGCGCCTTAATGAAATAATATAAAATATAAACACCTATTCTTAAATTAATTAACTAACATTAATCATTTAAAATAAATACAAATACTTATTTTAGAGACAATGTAGTATAGAAGTAGTGCTGACATTAAAATTATTATATATATTAAAAAGATTAAAATAAATGTTATGTTCATTTATTCTAATTTTACAGCGCATCTGATGTAAACAAAATAAATAAATAAATAAATAAACAAACACTTAAATTACCCAGCTCAGTTTGTAAATACCCACGTGGGCTGTTTACAGGAATCACTTATTTGCATACAGCTCAGGCATCGTCCAATCAGAGCTCTACATCCCACGCCCTGCGCTGCCGGCTTGTGGTTCGTGCTCATGGCCAGTTTAGACAGAGCGAGTCGCGGGCCAATCAGAGCGCGAGTTGCGGATAGGGGCCAATCAGAGCGCGCTGTTGGGAGTGGGCGGGAGGAAGAGCGCTGAGGTGATGGCTATAAGAGCGAGCTGACAACAGCGCCTCTCACACAGCGAGCCGAGCCCGGAGACCCCCTCACTGACCCCCTCACTGACCCTCACTGACCCTCACTGCGGATTACTGCTCGGACTTATCAGTCATGACATTTGAGGAAGTTTGTGGAGACAACGACAAGAGCGACAGGTGGGTTTCAGCTCTGTGCTAAAGTTAGCCCCCTGCGCGCGCTGCACGTTAGCTAGCCTGCAGCACGAGCTGGCTCTGTTCATGAGCTCAAATACGAGGTTTCTGTTGATTTTATAGCTTGCAGGCATCTTTATCTTTATACTCAATTAAAACACCCTTGTTTTCTAAGAGCTCATAATTTACTCTTTATCTGTAACGTGACTGAAAAACTGAAAACAGGTACAAATTAAACACTTAGGTTCTGTATTCATCCTCATAATCTTTGCTTTACTGCTATTAAAGCACTTTACGTGGTTTTTCCACACTAATTGGGACTGAATCCATCAGAAAAGGTGCAGTTGCTCTCATGCGCGCTCCCGCTACTCTCATGCGCGCTCCCGTTGTTTGCACACTAATGTGCACACTAGTCCAGAACGCGCATGTTTCTTCACTTTCTTAGCAGTTCGTAACAGTTGAAAGGGTCTGCAGTGCGCGCTCCCGCACCTCTAACGCGCGCTCCCGTGTCTCCCTGATCTGTAGGATGCGCAGCGCCGGTTCAGCGCTGGAGGAGCTGCTGCTCTCCGCCCGGAAGAACGACTGCCTGACTGTGGGAGTCTACGAGTCTGCGAAGGTCATGAATGTGTAAGTGTTAACACCCCCCCTGTCCCGTCCTGTCCTCTCTTGTCCCGTCCTGTCCCGTCCCGTCCTGTGGTGCTGAGGAGGGGTGCTGGGCGCAGGTTGGTGACCGCAGCTGTTAGACTAACGGCGCTCATTCTGTCTGTCTGCACAGTGACCCGGACAGCGTGGCCTTCTGCGTTCTGGCAACGGATGAGGAGTACGAGTGTGACATCGCCCTGCAGATACACTTCACTCTGATCCAGGCTTTCTGCTTCGACAACGACATCAACATCGTCCGGGTCAGCGACATCGACCGGCTGGCTGACATAGTTGGCAGCGATGAAACGGGCGAACCCAGGGACGCCCACTGCATCCTCGTAACGGTACGTTAGAGCCCTACTCTCTGAGTATTGTGCAGGGCTGTGGAGTTCTCCAACACCCGGGTCCTATTTAGTCTTGACTGAGAGCTCAGAGTTTAGTCATACACTAGTTATTACACAATATTTATATGAACAGCTGCATAATTCCCCTTATTAAAGAGGTTAAGTGAGGTGAACTGCAATGCTGTGGCCCTCCAGGCGTCCCGCTGTCTACTTATGGGTGTAGCTAGTTCTCTCAGTCTTAATAATCTGCATAATATTAATAAACACTTCACATCAACTTTGAAACTCTGAGTCTACGCCAGATCTAAATCCTCCTCGTTTCCTCACAGAATCCCAACCTGGAGTCCTGGAAAGACCCGGCTCTGGAGAAGCTGAGCTTGTTCTGCGAGGAGAGGCGCAGCGTGTACGAATGGGTTCCTGCCATCACCCTTCCAGAGCGCTGAGACGCGCTGAGCCTCGTACCTTACAGGAACGTACATGCCTGAAACTTCTGGACGTGAAGTCGTCCTTCCTGAAGTTGTCTGGATTATCCTGGATTATCTGGGCGGAAAGGTGGACCGAAGCAGCATGTGGGCGTTGGTCTGCGCTGGGGGAGCGCGCGGTCAGTGGACCTGTGTGACCTAAAGCAGGAACCTGAGCTGTACGCCCATCGGTATTAGGTGGAGATGATTTAAAGGAAAGTAGAAGGTAGTGGAAGCAGCGCCTGGAGCTGCGAGGAGGAAGCTGAGGGTCTGTGGAGAGGTTGCAGAAGGGGTTCCTCTGGAGGAGCGTGGGGATGTTGGAGAAGCTGAAGGGAGAAGCTGAAGGGAGAAGCTGAAGGACCTTTGATTTTTATTGCTTTACGTTTGGAGAAGCTGATGGATGGACCGGGACGTTGTGTGACTGAATTGGCCCTGACTGGGACCCTGTGTGACGGACTGCAGTGCTGCATGTTCACATACTCACATGCTCTCATATCCACATACGGGCTCGACTTGATGGGTGGCGTTGTTTGGCTGATGTTACCCGCTCGTTTCTTTATTTGGAGAGAAATGTTCAGTGTGATGTTTACAGACGGTGGAGCTGCGAAAGCAACTGTGTTTTAAAAACTGAAAATAAATAAATAAATGTTTAAACTGACAGAAATGTGGTTGTGTGTTTTAACAAGAACCAAAGACCCCTTCTCTCACACACACACTTACTGCTGTCACACACTACAGTACTGTGGTTAATATATTAATATCTAGCTGCTGTAGCAGAAACCCCAAATATTTCAGTAGTGAACTACAGAACCAAATGCAGACACCCATTCTAAAATACATTCAGCTACTTTAAGCTGCACCCATTGCTGACACAGATGTGCAAATGCACACACACAGCTTGTCTAGTCCCTGTAGAGAAGAAGTACTGCCAATAGAATAGGACTCTCTGGAGCAGATCAACATCATGACCCTATCGGCTCCATGCTGCCTAATAATGCCAGGTGTGGGCTAGAGGGGTATAAAGCCCCCCAGCATTGAGGAGCTGTGGAGCAGTGGAAGAGCTGTGTTCTCTGAGATGATGGTGGAGGAGCTCCATCCAGTACTTTTGGGATGGTCAACAAACATCCTGACCTCACTAACACTGTTGCAGAATGCAATCAAATCCTTGCAGCAATGCTCCTCAAATCTAGTAGAAAGTCTTCCATGGACTTGTTTTAATACTCTTGATTTAGGAAGAAATGAATGAGCAGGTGTTTTGTCTATGTAGTGTATTTATGACCGTGTTATAACTAATACTGCTGCACTTTACTCTCTCTCTATATATATATATATAGTGTATACTGGTACATATTACAATATATATATATATATATACACACTATTATAAGAAACAGAACACCTCATGAAAACCTTTGATCTTCATGTGATCAACACTAATCTAAACTCCCACACCACTAGAAACGTCTTTGATTATCATTTATAAAATAGAATTAATAGAAATGTGATTTTCCTGTGAGGAGAAAGTCCCCCAGCTGACCAACATGACCAGATCAGACCATCCCAGCAAGATCAGCCCAGCAGCAGAATCTCAGGAGGAGTGAAGAAGACAGCAGCTCTCTCTCTCCACAGCTGAGGCTTAAGCGTCTACCAGCAGAAAGACGGGAGGAGTGCAAGGAAGAACCCCCCCCAAAAAAAACAAACAAACAAACAAACAAACCAACCACAAGCCAAGACTGATGTTCTCCTGAAGAACACCACAACCAGGACCTTCTGGAACAGTGTGCTCCTGATTCCCTGCACTGATCCGCTCTACTCCGTGGGTGTGCCGCTCACCCCCACTCTGGGTTAAAGGGGGCGCTCTGCGTGGCTCTCCCACAACATGATCAGGTTAACTAATGCTGGGTTGTGTAACTTTAGTAAATCTGGAGACAATAAGCATGGCAGAGACAGACAGACAGACAGGCAGGCAGACAGACAGACAGACAGAGCGGTTACAACACCAGCACTGCAGCCATGTAGCAAAACTACACATGCGCTTTCCCCACCCTCCACCCGCCAGCTGCTCTACTGTAACAGCTGCTCAACTGAAGGGGCCCACATACCCACCACACACTTACAGCTGTGTGTGTGAGTGTGTGTGTGTGTGTGAGTGTGTGTGTGTGTGTGTGTGAGTGTGTGTGTGTGTGTGAGTGTGTGTGTGTGTGTGAGTGTGTGTGTGTGTGTGTGTTTTGCAACAGAGGTCAGAAAGCACTGAAAGCTTTAACTGCCAACTCTCAAAACATTGAAATGCACAGTTAGACTCTCCTGAAGAAGCAAACACTTGTGTCCAAAAAGTATGGACACAAGTATTTGGACACCTGCTCATCCACTGTTCTTCTGAAATCAAGAGTATTAAAGAGCTGATCCTGCTTCTGTTGGAGTAACTGTCTCTACTGTCCAGAGAAGAAGACTTTCTACTAGATTCTGGAGTAGGAGCATTGCTGTGAGGATTTGATTGCATTCAGCGACAAGAAGAGCGTTAGTGAGGTCAAGATGTTCGATGTTCACCACCCCACCTCATCATCCCCAACTCCCCAACTGGCATTATTAGGCAGCATGGTGTCGATAGGGTCATGATGTTGATCTGCTCCAGAGAGTCCTATTCTATTGGCAGTACTTCTCTACAGGGCCTAGGCCAGTTGTGTGTGTGCATTTGCACATCTGTGTCAGCAATGGGTGCAGCTTAAAGAAGCTACATGCATTTTTTTAGAGGGGTGTCCACAAACATTTGGACACTGTGTGTTTGCAGTGCTATGTGCTAATAGGTAATAAGCGTGATGCTAATAGCAGTGATATGAAATGCACTGGCTGTTGATAGAGCCCTTGCTGCGGCTAATAGCTAACGTGTTAGTGCTAATGTGGGGTGATTAGCGTGCGTTAGCCGCACAGTGGGTCTCTGCGGGTGTGAAAGCAGGGTGTTGAGAGCAGGAGTGAAAGTGTGACTCAGCTGAAGCGTTTCTGTTCGGGCCGTCCTGCCCTGCATTCGGTCCAGAATGGACGGCTTTGAAGTGCCGGTGCTGGCCCGAGCGACCCGAGCGAGGACTCAGGTGTTCTACTGACGAAAGCCTAAAGCAAAGAGTCCAAAACATGAAAGAGAACCGGAGGAGATGAAAAGACAGAGTAAAGAAAACTTAAAACAGAGCAGAGCTACTCAAACACACACACACACACACACACACACACACACACAGGTGCTCAGGAACACAAAAGCTAACGCAGGCTGCAGAAATCTCCCAGAAAAGACGAGCTCTTGACAGTCAGAGCGTTTTTTCCTTTCATGCCTCTTTTCATGTCTTTTACAAAGGAAATTACAGACTGCAGCGAGTCGCTGGAGTTTCCCCGTCAGCGCCTTCTAGTAACCCCCCCGCGCCCGCACCCCCCCGCCCCTGCCTGATGACTGCTTCTAGGAAAAACCCGGCAGGAATAACCGGCCTAGAGCGATCACTTTCACAATGACCGAGCTGAGAGGTCCGGGTGACGCTGCGAGATCAGCAGCAGCTAGCAGCGCTAAAGCTGAGTAACAGCCGCTGCGCGGGTCATTACCTCACCCTCAGCAGAACTGAAAGATTAGCAGAAAAACAGTGAGGTTTACACAAACGCACCACTGACTCAGTCCCCCTTTATCCCAAATAATCAACATCTTTTTCACACAGTCTGAAGTTTTAGCACGTCGCTAATAGCTAATAATACAAATAATACATCACTAGTTTAACATTATTTATTTATTTCATTGTATTAACACAATATCAATTGCAATTAGCTATCTATCAATCTATCTATCACCAACATTATAAATATAATAATACTAATAATATATAAATAATATCTGAGTATCAGGAAGTCATAGAGCAGATGTTAGCGAGCTGAATTAGCTGCTAATATGAAATGAGATCATGCTAACAGAGTTTATAAGAACTATCTAACAGTTAATATAAGAAGTATTTGCAGTGTTTTTAGCTAAAAGCTAATAAGTGTGATGCTAAAAATGCATGCATGTGGACAGGGCCAGGGTCTGTAGTTGACCGTCTACAGTCGGTCATCTGCTGGACTACAAGGCCCTGTCCACATGCATCCGTTTGAGGTGGCTAATTTTGCTAAATGGAGACCTGACATTTAAGCGACGGCCGGGGTAAATCATAGGCTAATGGATTCCTACAGCAGGTATTAGCAATTAGCACATCAGTTATTAGCTGAATTAATTGCTAATATCTAGTGCAAATAATAACTGGAGATAAAACAGCTTAGCCTGGATAATTGCTAATGCATATGCACGGGAATGAAGCAGTTAGCAATACAACACTGGCTTGGGTGAACTGCTGCTGGAAAGAATATAAATCTATGTTTTCAAAAGTGTTTGGACACCTGTGGACAGGGCCTCATCCTCTACAGTCCTGTAAGGTCACTGTTTCAAGAGGCGGTCCTGCTGCTGAAGCCCCGCCCACCGTTTCCTGTTTCATTTTGTTAGAAATGTCATGGACTGAAACCGGCCCGCTGAGCGGTCGTCACGCGCTGGGCCGTCACATGTACGAGAAAGTGAGAGGCGCTTCTCGTCACGCTTCCGCAAGGCCGTGGTTTTTCTCAGACACACTGCAGCTCTTAGGAGAAGAAACCACCGAAAGCCACCTTTCTCAGGAAGCATCAGTAATGAGGTCAGACACGAGACCAGACCTGACCAGATCAGTGTTACTATCACTTCACCATTCAGAGCCCTGCAGTGGAGCGGAAACCAGCTGAAGAAGATCTGAAGAAGGTCTGAAGAAGATCTGAAGCTGGAGCAGTTTCCTTCTACTTCTGCTTGATCTGAATGAAAGACGTTTAGTTGCACTGATGCACTCCTCTACTTCATCTTCATCATTTCATCATCATCCTCTCTTAAACATCTCAAATATCATCTTCCAGCCTCTCTTTATCCCCTACAGTCAAACCAGCTGAGGTCAATGAGCTCTGCTCTGATTGGCTGCTGTGTATTGTCTTGCATTTACAACACCTTTGAATAACTTTGATACGAGTGGGTGGGGCTAAACTGCTGTAGGCTGAATGGGTGGAGCTAGACTGCTGTAGGCTGAATGGGTGGGGCTAAAGTGCTGTTGGATGAATGGGTGGGGCTAAGCTGCTGAATGGGTGGGGCTAAACCTTTACATTCAGGTCAGGGGAGAGTTGATCTGTCAGTGTTGTTTTGTGTCTGCAGGTGCGCTCGGCTTCAAAACACTGAAACAAAGAGTCCACCTGCAGCTGGCAGCCTCAGTGTGTGTGTGTGTGTGTGTGTGTGTGTGTTTGTTGCTTATGTCAGCGTTCCTCAGTGAGTGACTAACCTCAGACCGTGGTGTTAGCATCTGTTTCCCACTAACACACACACACACACACACACACTTATCACTAGGTGCCTACCTGGTTACCTGCCCAGGTGAGTCAGTGTGTCTGATCTCAGGTCAGTCTGTTGATCTGACTGTAGTAATATTAGCAGCTGGTTTACATGTATGATCTCAGCTGGTCGGTGAGTTAAATACTGAACCTTTCTGAACACTCGGAGCGTTGCCGATAGCAACCAATCACCAAGTCAACGTTAAAGTAACAGCTCAGTGAAAAATCAGAGAACATGATTGATCTGATCGGGGATTCAGTCGATCAGCCGAGACTGAGGTTCAGTGTCTGACGTGTGTGTCTGTAGTTTACAGCAGGAGATGCTGGGCTAACACTGGCATCACTCCGCCCACTGCGCTCCGCCTGAAAGAGGAATAGCAGAGTAGTGGGCTGTGTGTGTGTGTGTGTGTGTGTGAGAGTGTGTGTGTGTGTGTGTGTGAGGTTTTGGGTCATGTGGTTCAGCATTCCTCTCACTGAGACTCTATCAGACAGCTGATACACACACACACACACACACACACAGGCCGGCGTTCCTGCCATTGCTAGACTATAATACACTGCATTTCAGGCGCAGTGCCAGTCACAGAGCTGACCAATCAGAGGGCCCACATCCTCCCCGAGCAGATACCAGATTCAGAACAGCTTACGAAGAACCTCAAGATAAACCCTTTCAGACGTTCAGAAGAAGAATGTTCTGGCCGGGTCAGCTTTCCTGTGGTGTGCTGAGTGACGGAAGAAAGGGAGGAGACAGGGTGAAGGTGGGCGGGGCGTTTGTTCGACGGAAGTTGGACTGAAAAGCAGGGTTATATAAGGGTCTCGAAGGCCAGGAGGAGGAGTTCGGGTCGTGGATGTTGCGTTAATTAACGACACGTTTCCTGTTTCAAACCTGGCTAGTGCCCCCTAGTGGAAATTCGGTTCTCCTGCGCGTGTAACTGCACTAGCGAGGATTTATCTACCCATTATGACACAGTGGGCGGCAACCTTCGAAATGTAGACACTCCCACTTGTCGACACGACAACATGCAAAGAAGAAAAGTCTCTGATTGGCTGGGTTCTACCCCACCCATTTCTCACTAAGCCCCACCTATTTACACATGTTGTTGACCCCATAAGGTGCATTTTTCAGACTGAGGGTGGAACTACTTTCTAGAATTTCTAAAATACACTTTATGGACAAAAGTATTGGGATGCCTGCTCATCCACTGTTCTTCTGAAATCAGGGGTATTAAAGAGCTGATCCTGCTTCTGTTGGAGTAACTGTCTCTACTGTCCAGAGAAGAAGACTTTCTACTAGATTCTGGAGGAGGAGCATTGCAGTGAGGATTTGATTGCATTCAGCCACAAGAGCATTAATGAGGTCAGGTGACTCCACCACATCCTCAACTCATCCTAAAAGTTCCACTGCTCTACAGCTCAATGCTGGGGGGCTTTATACCCCTCTAGCCCATGCCTGGCATTAGGCAGCATAAAGCCCATAGGGTCATGATGTTGATCTGCTCCAGAGAGTCCTATTCTACTGGATTACTTCACCCCTCTGATACTCACTGAATAACTGGTGGTGGATGCTGATGAGTAAGTATTAATATCTGGACAGCGCTCCTGCAGTTTAAACTGAAGCAAAGCTACAACAGATCAAATCTACCAGCCCTTAAAATCAACCCCTGTCACAGTCCTCCTTCAGGCCCTGCCCATATGAGTTGAAAACTTGCTGAAACTCCTCATTTCTGATCCCCGTCTGCACCCACATCAGAGGTCAGTCCGCTGTGTATTAATAAGGCTATAAAACCCCGGAGTGTGCCTCCACATGCCATGGATGTTTGACAGTGTGTGCTGACCACCCCCTCGCGCTCCAGCGGCTGGACGCTAAGTGCCGGATGCTTGTGGAGTTCACCCAGAATTCCTCTCACATAGCTGCCATTCAGAAATACCACCCTGCAGATAAACTCCCAGCATCAGCACACAGGCACGAGGAGAATCTCTGCTGTCCTCCGTGACCATGTAGAGGAGATCCCACTGCGCCGAAACACACACTCACCGGCCACTTTATTAGAAACACCCTACCTTATTCTTCCACAGTGACTTTAACTATAAATACACAAACACAGACTTCAAAAAAACCCTGGAGAACCCGGAGTTCTGAGGCGGAGAGTGATCCGATATCAAAGCAGCGCTGCAGTCGGAATCAGACAGAAGGGGTTTGAGTCTAATCCAGGGAGAGGAGTCGTAATGAGAGTGGCTGTGGAGTTTAACAGGATTAGAGACCCACTCTGCTCGCTGTGTGAGGAGTCAGCCACACCGTCTCCGTAACACACCTGCAGCCTCAGCACAGGCCTCAGCCTCAGCACAGTCCTCAGCACAGGCCTCAGCCTCAGCACAAGCCTCAGCACAGTCCTCAGCACAGGCCTCAGCACAGTCCTCAGCACAGGCCTCAGCCTCAGCACAGGCCTCAGCACAGGCCTCAGCCTCAGCACAGTCCTCAGCACAGTCCTCAGCACAGGCCTCAGCCTCAGCACAAGCCTCAGCACAGTCCTCAGCCTCAGCACAGTCCTCAGCCTCAGCACAGGCCTCAGCCTCAGCACAGGCCTCAGCACAAGCCTCAGCACAGTCCTCAGCACAGGCCTCAGCACAGGCCTCAGCCTCAGCACAGTCCTCAGCACAGTCCTCAGCCTCAGCACAGTCCTCAACACAGTCCTCAGCACAGGCCTCAGCCTCAGCACAGTCCTCAGCACAGTCCTCAGCCTCAGCACAGTCCTCAGCCTCAGCACAAGCCTCAGCACAGTCCTCAGCACAGGCCTCAGCACAGTCCTCAGCACAGGCCTCAGCCTCAGCACAGGCCTCAGCACAGGCCTCAGCCTCAGCACAGTCCTCAGCACAGTCCTCAGCCTCAGCACAGTCCTCAGCACAGTCCTCAGCACAGGCCTCAGCCTCAGCACAGGCTTCAGCAGACTCTCCCTAACACTGATATAACTCATAAACAGGTAGAAATCTCATCTTCCTGTAGAAACAGCTGGATTAACATTTGTAAAGGATGCTTCTTTAGTTCTGATACCATTTAAAACACATAATGTGTATATATATATATATATATATATTCGTGTATCTACTTTATTTTTGTTTTATTTTAATGTTTGTTGTATATTTCGTCCTTATATTTAAATACATTCTATATTTTATTATCTTATCTAATTATTTCACGTGACAAAACAGTTGTCATAGCATGTCACTGCTAGTTGAGCAGTGTATGGCTTTATGTAAGAGTGTGTGTGTGAGTGTGTGAGAGTGTGTGTGACAAATAAACTTTGACTGTAGTTTCCTAAATTCAGTAATGATATCAGTTATTCAGTGTTCGTATCAGTCAGCCCTAACACACACACACACACACACACACACACACACACGCTAATCCAAATAAAAAACAGTGCAGTGACCCTCTGAACTGACCTCTGCCGATCAGAAACCAGCGGTGGAGCTCAGATGTTCTTGCAAAAACACCACGATACACTGATCTGTTTGCAGAACACACACCAGGTAGCGTCCCAGCTCCCAGCTTCACAGTCCTCACTGCTGAGAAGTGGAGCATCCTGAAGACAGATGTCCTTTCCCACAGAAACAGTCTGAACAGGCTGACATCTGAGAGAACCCACACCAGGAGGAGCTCTCCTTCTGACGCAAAAACCCACGAAACAAACACCCAGAATCTCCTCAGGCGGCCTGGTGGGAGCGTCAGCGGTGGGCAGACAGTCAGCGGTGGGCAGACAGTCAGCGGTGGGCAGACAGACAGACAGAGCTGTTCTAAGCCCAGTCAGAGGCGCAGGTCCTGAGGAGGGCCTTTAAAAGCGGGGTCATTATTCGCTGTGTGTTCCAGTTCTACTTGGTTAGACTCCTCTAGTCTTGCACAGTTGAAGGGTGAACAGGGTGTTCACTGATCTAATAATGCTGCCTATGGCCGTCTTTTACCGTCAGGAGAGATGTTAACTAACCCTGAACTTAGAGCGCCCCCAATCTCGTTTCTCTCTCTCAAAGGCTGCTAAAGGACGCCAGCGTGGCTAAATGGCAAAAGCTAACTCTTGTCTACAGTGTTAAAAGCTACACTAGGCTAGGCTAGGTCAGGCTAGGCTAGGCTAGGCTAGGTCAGGCTAGGCTAGGCTAGGCTAGGCTAGGCTAGGTCAGGCTTTTTGGCTGCAGGCTTGTGCAATTCTGTACTCCTGTAGCTCCTCCCTTTCCAATTCATATTGCATTGTGGGATAATGGTGTCCACTGATTTTTGAGTACTCTCAACTTTCACACTTTTATCAACACTACACACTACACACACTACACACACTACACACTACACACACTACACACACTACACACTCACACTACACACACTACACACTACACACACTACACACACTACACACTCACACTACACACACTACACACACTACACACTACACACACTACACACTCACACTACACACACTACACACTACACACACTACACACACTACACACTACACACTACACACACTACACACTCACACTAACACACACTACACACTACACACTGCACACTCACACACTACACATACACACACTACACACTCACACACTACACACACTACACACACTACACTCTACACACACTACACACACTACACACTCACACTACACACACTACACACTACACACACTACACACTCACACTAACACACACTACACACTACACACTGCACACTCACACACTACACATACACACACTACACACTCACACACTCACACACTACACTCACTACACACTCACACACTACACACTCACACACTACACACTACACACACTACACACACTACACACTACACACACTACACACTACACACTCACACACACACACTACACACTACACACTCGTACACTAGTTTGTTTTGTTCTGTAAAACTGCATCGGAGCGTTTTCACCCCAACCAGAGTCACACACTTACTACTAATACATCAAACAACAGCTTAACTAAATAAATACATCCATCTTTAATAACCTCAAATCTGATGTGGTTTATTTTAATCATGTGGATGAATGTTCTACACTTCTACACATTAACTCAGTGTGCAAATATGACACTCCCAGGCAGGAACCCTCAGTGTTTTAGGGTTCTGTTGTTGCTCCAGCAGCTCCAGCAGCTCCAGCAGCTCCAGTCTGTGCTGAAGTTAGGAGCTGTTTGTTGCTGGGAGTTGAACGCGGGTCACGACCGCCTGCTGTACTGTTTTGATCACATCTGCAGCTGATGCAACCCCCGTATTTCACCACATCTCATCATTTTACTCCAGTAACCGTAGCAACAGGGCATCCCCGTATCACCATGGTGACTGCGCTCTCTCCTCCCTGCCTGTGAGAATCCCTGCCCCCGCCCCCTCCAACACTGTATCAGTGAAAACAAGCCTAAGCTCTTTTCTCCTTCTGGGCCACGCGTGGCCTCGGCCAATCGGGGGGCCGGGAAGCATCTCTGCGGTGCAGCTGGGGTTGTTGCCGGTGGTAACAGGGCTGTGATTGGTTTGCTGGGCGGTGGTAACTGAGCTGCATTTGGTGTTGCAGCTTCTGGAGTTTATTATTGTTTTGAGGAGCTGCTGATTGAGCTTGTTTTTCTCTCCTTTGGCCTTCAAACACTTTCAGGCCTTTATAGAGTCAACAACAAAAACAACGACAACAACAACAACAACTGCTGCTGCTGCTTTGATGTGACACCAACATATCAGTCATTAACCCTTGGTAGTCATAGTTACGGCTGGCCATAACGACGTATTAAATGAATCACTTTAGTTAAGAGGAGGTGTTGTGATGATGGGAGATGATGGGAGATGTTGTGATGATGGGAGATGATGGGAGATGCTTCAGTGCTTCAGTGCTTCACGTTTATCAGTTTTGAGACCAAAACAAACAGAAAACTTTTAAACAGGTGAACTGGTGTAATAAATGGTGAAGTCGTTTATTAGAGATACTCACATACAGACGCTTTGATCTTAGTCAAGGTCACCCGGATATGAGAGAAAGGAAGTGTTCCCAGACTGTTAGTTCTTTGTTATTGGACCGCTTTTCCCCAAATTAGTATCATTAGGACGCTCAGGCGCTTGTCAGACGCTCATGCTCACTGTAGATT
>NC_132883.1:45982874-45985374 GCF_030463535.1 Salminus brasiliensis | reverse complement strand
TCCAGTCACTACGGCTTTTTAAAAAGATGGGGTCAGTGAGACGTTGTAATGGGCCACACTGGCAGAGTAACGCACCTGAACATGTTTAGTAATTGTGGATCTTTTCAGTTGGTCCTCATGGTGATGCAATGCTCCTGCAATGTGTTGCTATGAGAACTCTTCAGCAGAAACCTTCAAACTCAAACAATACCAGCACATCCTGTAAGACTCCGCTTATCAGCCCGATCCGGATCAGCACGTTCCCTTTCGCCGCCTCAGCTGGAGTAGAACCGAGACCCTTACCTGGAAAACCGTCTGATTCCTGTGAGCGCTGTGTGACAGATGCATGAACAGAGAAACAAAGGCCACACTTCTGCTGGGTTCCACACTGCCTGCCTGTTCTCCCGCTGTTTGCAGTCATAACAGCGGCCCGCTCTCCCGGAGCGATACCGATCTGGACACGCACTGACCTGCCTGCAGCACACTCAGCGCACTCAGCCGCTGCTCACGGGCCTGGGTTTACAAAGGGGTTCAGTATGTGAGCTACAGCCACTTCACTGACCCCGCGTGTGCCCTGTGATTACCGCCACTAATGCAGTGTTGGGTCAGAGCTGCGCTTCCACAGGCAGCACTGAGGGCTGTGAGCGTGTCTGAGCCCACACTAGCAGGGCTATGCTATCGACCTTTTGACCTTCTGACCACGCCAGCAGTGGGCCGACAGCAGGCGGGATGCCATCTAGCAACATCTTAGCAACCACCTGGCTTAGCAACAGCATAGCAACCACCTGGAATACTGTGTCTACCACTTAGCAACAACAGCCAATATTCAGAACAGTATAGCAACCACCTGGAATACCATTGAAACTGCTTAGCAACAGCATAGCAAACCACCTGGGATACCATACCTACTGCATAGTAACAACATAGAAACTACGTGGAATGCCATAGCAACTGCTTAGCAACAACATAGCGACTACTTGGAAAAGCATAGCAGTCATCTGAGATACCATACCTACCGCTTAGTAAGAACATGGAAACTACTTGGAACAACATATCTACCTCCTAGAATGCCATAGCAACTGCTTAGCAACAGCATAGCAACCACCTGGAATACCATATATACCGCTCAATTCAAAACGATCCTGATTGGAGAGTTTTCTGTTTAGTCCCACAGATTTAACCCTTCGGTTTCCAGCAGAACTGAATAGAGTACTAAGACTAGTACTGACCTACTGCATCAGCGTTAGGTCTTCATGAACTATCTAGAACATCCTGAGGTTCTCAAACAGCCCAGCTAATAAAACCAGGGTAGAACTGAGATCAGTGAACGAGGCTAAACTGGATGATCTGAGTGTGTGTTCGGTTCCTGCTGTTCTGTAATGAGCTGCTGGCGGTCATCTTTCAGCCAACACACACTTTCACACACACTCACTACTGCACACACACACACACACACACACACACACTTTCCTCACACAGGTATCAGTCCAGCTAGTCTACACACACTCTCACAGCAGTGTGCTACAGGTAGTGAAGTCTCATTGTGACACACTCTCTCACTGAGCTGCTAACACACACACACACACACACACACACACACACGCGCACACTCTCTCTCTCAGCCTACTGTCAGGAGTCCTCAGCAGGTACAGGCCAAATTCAGCACAGGTGTGAGTGTGTGTGTGAGAGTATGAGGAAGAGAGAGATATAGAGGGGGTGTTGGGGTAAGTGAGTGTGTGTGCACTATGACTCTCTCTCAGATTGCAGATTAAACACTCCTCTGCCTTTGAAGTGTTGAGGAGAAAAAAGAAACAGAAATGTTAAAGGACAGCGGCCCTGTCTTTGATCATGTGTGTGAAGGTCAGCCGTGTGTGTGTGTGTGTGTGTGTGTGTGTGTGTGTGTGAGGATGAGTAACACTGGTCTGATGTCACTGTCAGTAGAGGGGCAGTGACAGCATTGGGTTCTGTCAGGTCCAGCAGGAGATCATATATCAGTGACTGACAGAGAGATAAACACACACACACACAGATCTAATGTCAGACATCAAGAAATACGCTACGAGACATAACACCAGCTCAACATGCTAACCGCTAACCCTAGCATCACCCACACTGAGTGATGGGGGGGCGCTCTGGGTCTCCTGGGCACTGACGGATGGCTGTGGCATCATCAGGGTTGAACTGTGACCTCCTGATAACAGTGAAGCATCCAGCAGCGTGTTGTGGAGGCGCTGCTCCTCAGTCAGACGGCAGTCAGGGCGAGGAGAAGGGTCAGGGCGAGCAGTAGAGAGTGACAGCGGCTCGGCGTGTGAGAGCGTGTGAGAGAGCAGCAGTGTGAGGAGGATGGTGGAGGTAGCAGGGCTGGATGGGGGCTGGTGTGGACAGAGCGTTGTTTATTTACTGTGGCTGAGCTTTTACAGCCCTTCATTCCCGACACTTGGGCTCAACAGTATTGTCCCTTTCCGCTCTGGACTGGGCCGGGGCTGCACCACAACACTGCACAGAGGAAATTGAAGTGGCT
>NC_132883.1:45837697-45977697 GCF_030463535.1 Salminus brasiliensis | reverse complement strand
GTCTCTCTCTCTCTGTCTCTCTCTCTCTGTCTCTCTCTCTCTGTCTCTCTGTCTCTCTCTCTCTGTCTCTCTCTCACGCAGGTAAAGGACGCGGCGGGGGTCGTTAATGATGAGCTACCAAACTGCTGGGAGTGCCCCAAGTGCAACTACGCTGGCAAGACAGGGAAAGTGAGTATCACAGGAACGTTTACAGACAGACAGACAGACAGACAGACAGGTCCTTCTAATGAATGCATTCAGCTACTGTAAGCTGCACCCATTGCTGACACAGATGTGCAAATGCACACACAGCTTGTCTAGTCCCTGTAGAGAAGAAGTACTGCCAATAGAATAGGACGCCCTAGAGCAGATAGTAAACATGACTGGCGTGGGCTAGAGGGGTATAAAGCCCCCCAGCATTGAGGAGCTGTGGAGCAGTGGGGGTCTCAGGTCTGCACTCCAGCACGTTGACTGTGAACAGTTGGTTCTCACTTACCTCACATGCAGCGCTGCTCTCTCCCCAACAACACTTCTACCTTTATCTGGGGGTAGTCTTAATGTTTTTCAAGCATAACCTGCATTTTAGTTGATGCTGATGAATGCTGACTGATATGCATAAGGTATAAAGTGGTCTTGTTGTTCTTGCCGTCCTCTTGGCCTGTAAGCAAAAACGTGGCCCAGGCTTTAAGTACGCTTCCAACCTGCCGGGGTCCTTACTAAGGGAGCAGAAGGCCAGCCGGGACCCCCGGGAGGAGGCGG
Source organism: Salminus brasiliensis (assembly GCF_030463535.1). Classification (NCBI taxonomy): domain Eukaryota; kingdom Metazoa; phylum Chordata; class Actinopteri; order Characiformes; family Bryconidae; genus Salminus; species Salminus brasiliensis. Next base: position 45,976,959 of record NC_132883.1, on the reverse strand, counting down.
ACCCCGCTGCAGCCCGGAGGAAAAGTGAGAGAGACGAGACCCCCAGACTGACGGGTGATGACCTGCCCACCCGCCTGCCCCCACTGCTGACCCCCAGAGAGCTGCCCAGGCCTCGGCCGGACATACCCAACTTCCTCAGGAAGAAGAAGAAACTCTTCGATGATGACGAAGAGGAGGAAGAAGCCAGTGCTAAAAAGAAGGTAATTCCAGGTGTCCACTCACTGGCCACTTTATCAGAAACACACCACTGTTTCCACTCACTGGCCACTTTATCAGAAACACCTCTTTACTGGAAACCACTCACTTGTACGCTGTGATTGACAGTCTGCTGTATCTCTCTGTTCAGCTGAAGAAACCGTGGAAGACGGAAGATCTGTTAGCTCCTAAAATTGCTCAGATGAAGACTGAGGAAGAGGAGGCATCTGAGCAGGAGGAAGAGCGGGAGGAGGAGAGTAAACCACCTCGGCCTGCCGTTAAGAAGGAGTTGGGCTCGGGGAGGAAGCAGCAGGAGGAGCAGGAGCATGAGGATGAGGAGGAAGATGAAGAGGGAGGAGTCCGACGGGCTCGGGAGCGAAGCCCTACGCTGAAGAGCCTCTCGGCGTCGGTGGAGAGCGACGCGTCCCGCTGCAGCTCTCCCAGAGCCGGACCCAGCAGTGAGGGCAGCGAGACCCAGGAGAGAGCACCCAGGTACGGCTGAGTGATGGGTAGATGGTCTGATCACCTCTGATCTCCTCAGAATGTGGGATCCGATTGTGATCCGATCACCACAAATGTTCCTAATAAAGGTGCAAACGGGCTTAGATCGGTCCAAACAGAGTCACAGTGTCCTAAACCAGCTGTGTTCTCATCAGGGCTCTCTATCTTCAGTCTGTTTGAACTTCTGCCCCTCTCCTCGCAGGGCCCGGGCGAGGAAGACCCGCCGCAGGCCGCAGAGCCAGCAGCTCAGCGCCGAACTCAGCAAGCAGCTGAACCTAGAAATCCGCCGGACAGAACATTCCCTCACCAACGAGAACCAGCAGCCGCTCAAGAGCGAGCCGGAGGACAGCGAGAACGAGGAGCCCAAGAGAAACTTCCGAAATGGGACTATAGGGGGCGACGTCGGCGGAGAGCGGACACACCTGCGGTACAAATGCATGATATTTGTTCATCGTTAGTGGAGTGGAAACACCTCAGTGCTCTGTGATCTCGGGCTTATATCTTAGCCCTGGATGAAAAAAAATCTTTTTATTAAAAACTATTTTATTAAAACTCTTTTATTTCAAGATCCTGAGTAATATCGGGAGCTGTCCTTTCTTTGACCTCTCACTTCAGACATGCGCTTATGATATTTACTTATTTATACTTTATTGATATTAATTAATAGTTGGTGTGGCGCAACAGATAACACCACTACCTGCCAGGGAGCTGCCACACCATGTGGGAGACTGGGGTTCAATTCCCGGTCTGGGTGACTATGCTGCGCTACACCAATAAGAGTCCTTGGGCAAGACTCCTAACACTACACTGACCCAACGCTGTAATACGAGTAACCTTGTAAGTCTCTCTGGAGAAGAGCATCAGCTAAATGCTGTAAATGTAACATTAATGTACATTAATTGGAAGGCGTATCCAGGCTGTTTCCTAACATAAAAATCGAAATATAAATTTAGAATTGTGCCAAAATACTCAAATTTGCTTCAGTTTATTATAGAATTAAGATTTTATTTTTTAATGAAAAATGAGAATTTTCTGACATTGTGTAGTATGGGTGTAGTAATTGTACTATAATACTGTTGAATGTAATTGTGTGCAGGTCTAACCTGCGAGCGCGGGAGATGAACGGGACGGCCTGGGAGCTTCGCCACTTCTACCCTTCTCAGATCACTCCGCTCGGCTTTAACCGCAGCGCCCCCGTCCTGCGGCCGCCACCCACCAGATCCCCACCCAAATGCGTGCAGATGGAGCGCCACGTCATCCGTCCACCACCCATCTGCCCTCCGCCTGATAGGCTGCCTCTTGCTGATGGACGGAGCCACGTGGCTCAGAGAGAAGCCTGGTTGGCCATCTTCAGCCACCTGAGCCACCGCGAGCTGTGTGTGTGTATGAGGGTCTGCAGGACCTGGAACCGCTGGTGAGGGTCAAACCACGCCTTCCCCTAAACGTCCTCAAACCACGCCGATCAGACGCCTTCTTTAGTGTTAGCTCTGGAGCTGTGCTGCTAATGTAGCTAACAAACGACAGAAGCTTTATAGCCCACCAATTAGCAATACAGCTACAAAGCTAATGTAGCTAACATATAACAGAAGCTTGATCTTTGTATCACCTCGTTTTAAGTTCATGATGTCTCGTTTATCTTATTAGAATTATAATTACCACATGTTTTTAATGTGTGTGTGTGTGTGTAGGTGCTGTGATAAGCGTCTGTGGACTAAAATTGATCTGAGCCGCTGTAAATCGATCACTCCACTGATGCTGAGCGGAATAATCCGGAGACAGCCGATCACACTGGACCTCAGCTGGACCAACATCTCCAAAAAGCAGCTCAGTTGGCTCATCAACAGGCTGCCTGGTCAGTACAGAGTGGGTCAGTGTGGGTTTACATGTGTTCAAAAGTTTTGGGACGCTTTTTTATTGTAAAAATGATGATAATAAATATCCTGACGGTCATCTTTTACCTTTACGCTCGCTGTCCGAGCAGGTTTGCGGGTGCTGCTCCTGTCTGGCTGTTCGTGGGCGGCGGTCTCGGCTCTGTGTACCTCCTCCTGCCCCCTGCTCCGCACGCTTGACCTGCAGTGGGTTGAGGGCCTTAAAGACCCACAAATGAGGGACCTGCTGTCACCCCCTACAGACAACAGACCAGGTACACACACTCACGTTCACACACCTGTATCTTTCATCTTTACTCTCTCCTTCTCTAACAGTTAAACACAGCTTCTATTATTGTATGCAAATGAGCTTTGTTATGATTGGCTGCTCTGCATTGTGCCTCATTCACAAAGCTACGGACTATCTGTCCCAACAAATCTCCTTCACTTCAGTGTGAGAAGCGTAAAGAGTGGGCGTGGCTGCGCTGCTGTAGTTAGAGTGGGCGTGGCCAAGTTTGGCTAGTTTCCGTGTTGGACTGCAGAATGTTGGAGTAATTAGTGCACTCTGGTTCCACAGGTCAGATGGACACGCGCAGTAAGCTGCGGAACGTTCTGGACCTGCGCCTGGCCGGTCTGGACGTCACGGACAGCTCTTTGCGGCTCATCATTAAGAACATGCCCCTGCTGGCCCGGCTGGACCTCAGCTACTGCAACCACATCAACGACCAGTCCGTCAACCTGCTGACCGCAGCAGGAACAACAACCCGTGACTCGCTAACTGACATCAACTTATCAGGTATATAAACACACACAGGGGTCGGAGCGCTGCTGCTGCTGCTGCACTATGGAGGTTTGGTGGTGGAGCTGCAGGAGGAGAACCTCTCTCCAGAACTGCTGTGTAACGCTGCAGAACCCATAGAGTCATATTAGTGTATAATCCTGTAGTATTACTCTACCACCTCCGCCCACATGCTGCTCCACCTTCAGATCAAGCTTCTGGAGCTCTCACACTGTCCAGAAATGCATGTGTACAGCTGACCATGAGGTCAAGGGAATTACATTTTCCAACTGTATCTGTATCCAACAGATTGTGTGTTGAGTGCCCCCTCATGGTCAGTAAATAGGTAAACACGTCCCACGTTTATTCTCTGGAACCCCAGTGAATTGATTTTTTGAGGCTTTCAGAGAGTCTGAAGGGTTATTAGCCCCAATTAACCCCCTGTATCCCACAGCCTGTGTGTTAAGTGTGTATCTCTCTCTCTCTCTCTCTCTCTCTCTCTCTCTCTCCTGCAGTGTGTAACCGGGTGACGGATCAGTCTCTCAGCTACTTTAAGCGCTGCGGGAGCATCTGCAGGATCGACCTGCGCTTCTGTAAGCAGGTGAGCCGACAGGCCTGCGAGCGCTTCATCGCCGAGATGTCCGTCAGCGTCTCGTTCGGTCTGAGGGACGACAAACTGCTGCAGAAACTCTGCTAACCCCAACACACACACACTAGCGCGCGCACACACTCTCACAGAATAATGAGGTGTGCGAGGTGAGAGAGAGGGAGAAAGGAGCTGGACTGGATTAACTGGAGCACTCGAACGGATCTGTGGATAATTTCTTTGTTTTTCCCACCATGATTTCCTCTGTTCTGATTGGACGAGCTGAGCTGACCTGGACGGACACTAACCAGCCAATAAGAGTACTGAATGTCAGATGAAATGCTGTGTTTGGATGCTTTCAAAGGTGCGGCTGTACGATACAGTATGGGACGTGTTTAAAAAGAGAAGAAGTGGTTACTGGCACATATATACACACACACACACACACACACACACACACACACACACACCCCCACACACACACTCCAACACCAAGCAAAAGCACATTATTATTATTATTATAATTATTATTATTATTATTATTATTATTGTGTTGCTATTAAAAAAAAAAAAAGAAAGAAAGCTTTGAAGCTGGTTGTGTACAGATGATGTAGCTCCTCGACAGCTGTGTGTAATTTCTGTTCAGTCCTGATGAATCTATTGTTTGGTGGGATTTTTTTATATAATTGAATTTTTAAATATATTTGTCTGAATGTGTTTCTGTGTGCTCAGTGTTGGACGAGTCATTCTGGTCAACTTTCTATTTTTATTCATTTTCACTTAATTTCCATCCCACTCCCAGTCTGTCCCTGAGCCGAGCGCACGGCTGTGCATTCACCCTGAAGGTCTGAAGACCGACTTGACAGTAAGTGAGGAGGAATCCTCGCCCCTGGACCTGAAACAGAGCACCTCATTCTGTTGCTGCACTAGTTATTCAGAGTGATGTTTGGGCCTAGGAAAACATAAAACAAAAGTACCCACGAATGCCGCTGCTCTGTGAAGTCCCTTCTGGTGTCTGAAGTTTGTTTTTGGCTTCAAAAATGAATAAAGGTGCTACACAGGGTTCTTTGTGATGCTGCTGTAGAAGATCTCTTCTAGAGGTTCATCTCCACGGGTTTGTACAAAAATGCTTCTTCTATGGCATCACTCAAAGAAACCCTTAGTAGCACCTTCATTTATAACAGTGTTCAGGTGATAATGATATTTGCAGACATCTTCATGATCTGCATCACAGTACTTGACAAAAAGTATTGGGACACCTGCTCATTCACTGTTTCTTCTGAAGTCAAGGGTATTACAGAGCTGATCCTGCTTCTGTTGGAGTAACTGTCCCTACTGTCCAGAGAAGAAGACCTACTAGAGTCTGGAGGAGGAGCATTGCTGTGAGGATTTGATTGCATTCAGCAAAAGTGATAGTGAGGTCAGGATGTTGGTAGATCACCACCTCGTCCTCGTACTGCCACTCTTAACTGGAGCGAACAGCCCAGCTGGTCTTTGGTGATGGAGGTTAAAAAGCAGGTCATCCTGGTGAAAATGAAGCCTTTACTGGTCAGCTCCAGACCAGCGTATGGTTTCATCTGAGTTTAATGGACCAGCTGGTCTACCAACTTAATCAAGCCGATTGCCAACCTGGTTACGCTGGTTGACTAGTTTGCTAAACCAGCTCAACCATCAAACTGTGTGTAGAAGTACATTAGCACTGCTGAAACACATTAGCCTGATGCTAACAGCCTTACTCAGCTAGTTTAGCTCATACCTCAGACACCAAACACAGCTTGACTAAATGTGCTGTGGTGCATTTATAAGACAGATTTTTGATCAAACTATTGTTGTTGTTGTTGTTTAAACAGCTAAGCATACAGGACGTACCGTTAGCCTTTAAGACATGGCTGAATCTCGGTAGCACGGGCTAGCTACAGTAGGCCTCTTCATGTACGTCACCCGTGAGTAATTCATGTAAGCGATGGCCGTTACAGGAGTTTGTCTCAGATGATGATGATGATGAAGAAACAGTGCCACATGATCTGAACTCACCGTCCTGTAAACACACACATACTGTAACACTTTAAAGGCCTCATCTGCCACCGGAAACACATTCATGTAAATTTGGTTATTTATATTTGTACGTAATAAAAAAGGAAGAAACTCCTGTGATTTTCTGAAAGCATAATTCTTTGATTGTGAAGAAAGGAACCTTAGCTTAGCTTAGCCTCATAGCTAACTCCAGAGTTAGCATTGCCTCATTAGCATGATGCTAACTGCTTGTCCTCAAACCAAGTGGAGGTGTTCAGTAATCTCTCCTAGACTTGTTTCTGAGACGGAATCCCTCACTGTTATCTAGAACCCTAATGAAGTATTTCACTGTACGTCAGCAGTAGCAGTACGCAGAGTTTACACAGCGCTGAGGTCAAACTTACTGCCTGTAGCATTGAGCTAAAGGCCTCTCACAGACTCGCTCATAGCTACGTTAGCTACATTAGCACGCTCCAGTACCAAAGACTTCAGGCCTGTCTTACTGTTGAAATATTTTAAATAAGGAAATAAAATCTGAACTCGGCTTTTATCTAAATCTCATTTCACCAGCTGGGAAAATCTCTAAGCTCTTTATTTCATTAAAAATTCATTAGAAAAGCAAAACCATGAACACACACCCAAACCAAACTCCTTTAATTATTTTACCACAAGGGTGATTAAGAACTTGCATCTATCAGTTGGTTGTTAATTCATTATAGACTAAAGATAAACGGTGAAAGTTACAGCTTTCAGTTTTTAAGAAAAATAAACATATCTGAGTGAACATGTACACAGTACTGAAGAAACCGAGGAAAACTGGAGTTGCACATATTTCATTAATATCTCCTGCACTGTCAGTTAGACACACACACACACACACACACACACACACACACACACACACACACACACACTGGTGAAGTGGTATTGCCCTGGTGTCTGAGGTGAATCTGCTGTTTAGTGGGTCGGGTCGGGTCGGATCAGGAGGGGGTTTTCTAATGTTAGCATGGTTAGCTTTACAAACCGGACCCCCTGAATATAATAATTTATCATGTAAGAGAGGAACCGCTGCATAAACATGGGATGTGTTCTGCAACGCTGGTCCAACTGCAGAGTGGCTGTGAGGAATCGGGTGTGTGGAGCCGTGTAGGCCTCCTCTGATCCGAGTCCCAGTCCAGCGGTGAAAACACACGCTAGCATAGCTAACCCCGGTACAAGCCTGTAGCCGCCCATCAGCCACTGGCATTCTCTGACTGACTGATTATTAGTTTTCTTTATTCATTTATTCATTCAAAATCAATCAGAATGACCCCCAAAGTGTCCCCAAAGTGTCCCCAAAATATATTGTCTCAGGGCAACGTCGTGTCATAAGGAGCAGATATTAGTATTAGTGCTGAATCAGGGGCTGTGGTTGTGGGAATGAAGTGTGAGAGGTGTTCGGGCCCTGCAGAGTGAGTCTGGCTGTGCGTGATTCTGTAACGCTACAACAATTCTACAATTTCTATATTAGCTGCATATAAAATCGACCCCTTATCAGAACATTTAGCATCTCGGGTTAATCTGAGTCTCAAGTCACACCAGAGTGATTATACACTGAACATGTGCACACACACCCACACACACACCCGCACACACACCCGCACACACACACACCCGCACACCCACACCCACACGAGCCTACAGTACAGAAGCCCTTAAGAAATCCATTAAGCCAATTAGTTATAAAAGTGTTAGCGTCTCAGAATTATGACTCAGTGTCTCAATAAGACCAATATTCATAATTATGATGTAATATCCAATAATAACGACAATGTTCCTCACAATTACAAAATAAGATAATTATGAGATTCTAATTGAGTCATAATTAAGAGAATTTTGATTAAACATTACATTATAGTAATAAGTCATAATAGAAAAAATCATGAGAATGTTTCTTATTATTATGACTTGGCTTCAGAAGAAATAGACCTCCACAGTATAGAGGGTAGGGCATGAGACTGAGACACACACACACACACACACACACACACACACATATATATATATATTTGGCACCTAATTCAGGTTCTCCCTTTAGAAAGGGCAGTGCATCACCCCTCAGGCCAGTCGTTAGAGGTGGTCCTAATGAGTTGAACCCGTCAGTTTAAACCAGTCTGGTTCAGGTCATCTCTGCTGAAGCTCCAGAAACTGAAAACTGTCCCGTTTCTGACAGCACAGGCAAAACCCAGACCCTTCTCAAACTAATGACTTGACTGATAATTCCTTCTGTTTTAATCTTTAAGACTTTTCAGCGTATTTTCTCAAATTTTAACTTTAACTTTTTTTCCCTTAAATTTTGACTTGTATGACAAACCACCGGGCTTTTGTCTTACGCGTTAATCTGTACGACACATCGTGTATTTTCTCGAATTTCAACTTGTCCTCCAAAATCTTAATGCAAAACTTTGACAATCTGTCTATTGTAACAACTATATTATATTTCTATAACTATCTATAATAGTCTTGATATGAGTTATTACAATTAAATGTAAAAAGTCATTATTTTGACGGTTGTCTACATTTTGACGTAAAGCTGCCAGAAACAGATAATAATAATAATAATAATAATAATAATAATAATAATAACACTCTCTCCTCTACTGGTCTGACACTAGCTTCCAGAGATGACTCTGCAGCAGGAGCTCTCCCTTTAAAGTGCATGTGTGGGGGATTTGGGACTAGTGCAGAAAAGGTGGATCTGGCATCCCTCCCTGCTGATACACACAGTCTGATTCACACAGGCAGGAAAAACAAAAGGAGGGTGGTGAAGTAAAACTAACTAAGCCAGCTAACCCACCTGCAATCCAACCCACCCGCCCACAACCAACGGCGAATGCAGTCTGCTATAGCTACCTGTATGTTAGTAAGGGGGGGGTGTAAGCTAATCCAGCTATTCCTGAAAAAAAGGACAGCTGATGCAACCAGGAGAAACAGATACACAAACACATGCGAGGATCTTTCCCCAAATTCCCCATCCTGAGTTATGAGGTATGACCTGGATCCGTCTCACAGAAGCAACTGAGTCTCTAAGGTTCTCACAGTGGCGCGTGTTCCACGTGTGACCGTCCGAAATGCCGGGACGTCAGTATAGGCTGTGTGTGTTGTGGAATGTTTGCATATCGTTGTTTAGCAGGTTCATGCTGAGCGATTCTGTTGAAGCAGTCGAGCATCAGTCCACTTCCTGGTCTGAGACGTTTTCTCAGATCTTCTGCAGAAAGCATCTGACCTGGACTTAAAGGAAGAGTCTGGTGGGAAATCAAAGTGAGAGGACTGATCTCTGATCTGAGCCCAAACGCAGTCCATCAGCCCAGACCTGTTCGGTGTTTAGACTGTCACCAATCTGACAGCCTGGACAGACCTTATTCACACACTGAATCTAGAACCGGAGCTGAACCCTCATCCTCCTCCTCGTAACGTCCCGCTCTGTAGAACTGTGAGTGGTTCTGGTTTCCTCCAGCGTTCCTCAGCTCTGTGGTTCCGGTTCTGTTTGGGTTTATAGACTAAAGTCAGTCTCACCGTCTCCTAATCCTCCTCCATCTACCAGCTGATGAAGATCTGGAGGAGCTCTGAGAGAGGAAGGGGTTTGGGGGCGTGTCTACAGAGATGAGTAAATTGGTGACAGTCTGAGTCCAGTGTTTGTTAGCGATGTTAGCCTAGCGTCTGCTGCTGTAAACTAAAGAAGCTCAGGTCAGATTCCGAACAGGACTGGGCTGATGGACTGAGGTCAGAGGTCAGTCATAAAACTCTGTTCTCTCTGAACTGCTCCTTTAAAGCTCTCTGTGTCTCTCTGGTCTCTGTTAGGACTTGAAGACGTGGACGGCGCGGATCACGTACTGCCTGCAGATCGGACACTCACTCATGCGCTTCCCACACTTGGTGCAGGTGACCATGTGACCGCACTCCAGCAGCACACAGTCGATGACCGCGTCCATACAGATACGGCACAGGTTCTCATCGATAAACAGCTGGGTCCTGCCAACATCTGGACGGAGAGAGAGAGAGAGAGAGAGAGAGAGAGAGAGAGAGAGAGAGAGAGAGAGAGAGAATAACAGCAACAAAGATTATAATTTTTTTATAGATATATAGATTATGAAGCCACTTCAGACCGTTACTCTGCAGGGTCACCCGTTACTCTGCAGGGTCCAAAATATAGAAGTACAATAGAAGTCAATGGGCAGATGCTTTAAAAGGGTGCTCCACTATTTTTCATCCTACTCTCTATCTGCTGTGTCTGCAGTGTACGGTCCATTACCACAGACCGTCACTCCAACACTTTCCCGGAACTTAGAAAATAACACACTGACCCTAAACTCACTTATAATAGAAGTCAATGGGCTGATTTTTGGTGTATAGACATTTGATATATATATATGTGTGTGTGTGTGTGTGTGTGTGTGTGTGTGTGTGTGTGTGTGTGTGTGTGTGAGAGACATTATGTGATTCCATTTAGGATGCCTGACCACAACCATGTTCCTATGGCATTTAATCCAGAGTTACACTATCCTACAAACAGCAGTTTTAATTACTTCTATTGTCCCTAAGGTTTTACAGTATCCATGGTGATAAAGCGGAGCATGTATTAGCTCCACCCACAGAACTACGCTGGCACCACAAATTGGTCCCTCTGGAAAACGAGTCCTTAAAATACAAATCATACAGATTTACAAAATGATCCAACTTTATTAAAACACATATTTAAACATTTACTGACTAAATTCAGCATCTGTCCGCTGGCTTCTGCTGTAAGTGAGATGTGTGTGATCAGATGGTCTGGGTTGTCTCTGTAAGTTCAGGGTAATGACTGAATTAGAATGCAGTTTTCCTCACATTCACATCTGATGAAGGAGATGAAATGAAGGAGGAGAGGCACACCTGCGTACCGGAATGCAGTATATAATGAGGCTGTATTTACAGCTAATCCTCTGTTCTTTATGTATGACTGTATGAATGTCGGCACCAACACCAAGAGAACCACTGGATCACCTTTTTTACTTTAAATCTATAAAATTGTCAGATCCTTACTACTTAAACTAGACTACTTAATTGTACCCGACTAAACTACATTTCCCAGCATGCATCTGAGAGAGGTCATGCCATCCACAAATGGCAATGGGCATGCAGGGAAGGGGGGGTTGCAGTGCAACGATGAATGAAGAAAAAAAAAAAAAAAAAAAGGGGACGTGTAAGAGATTCCCACCAATCAGAAGCCTTACCTCCGACTCCGTTGCAGATTGGAGGAGGTAAAGCTACGACTTTAGCAGAAGGAGCAAAACACAGCTATTAGAGGAAATAAACACTTACCAATGACTTAATACCCCAAAACCATCCAAAAATAAAACTGATGAATATATATTATATATTTTTGCTGTCGACAAGTAATATATTAATTTTGAATATCTGATCCGGCATATTTTTAGAGCCATCCAGAGCCAGTTCCGATCCTTTGTTTTTACCACTGTGTTCTTGCAGAGCGCCCTCTGCTGCATTAACAGCAGGAAGGAGGAGTGTCCTCAGAAACAGACTGTTGCTGCGTTGATAACAGTGCCCCCTGTGGTCTTGAACTGACCAATGCTGAAAGCAGTGTGTGTGTGTGTGTTTTGTTTTGTTTTTTTTTTGGGGGGGGGGCACTGCACTACAGGACTGCAGGCTTGCGTCTCTTACCTGCGCTGACGGCACTGCTCACGTTCTCCACTGAAATAAATCAAAAAAGGTCAAATTCAGATCCAGCTTTACAATTTCAAACGCTAATGACGAGGTTACATTTCCAATATATGATCTGAGGATAAAGGCTTACATTAAAAACTGTAACTGCAGTGATGATTGAATATTATTAATAATATATATGTTTTATTATTATTATAATTTTTATTCCTTTTATTTGCCAAACTATAAATACTAATGTTTTTTTATAATACTAATAGACTATTAGACAATTTTTTGTAATCTATTAGACAATTATATCTGTGTAGTTATTATTTATTAATGTTTATTATTGTAAATTATTGCCCAATGTAGCATTACAATCACAGTAGAAGGTAAAGTATTTGTGGCTGTACTACATACAGAGGAATGTGTCCTCTGCATTTGACCCCTCTACGGTAGTGAGGGTGCCTTTCTTAAGGGGTGGATGGAGGGAGGAGACAGCCTTCACTCCCCCCTGCTGGTAGGATTCCTAACTTCTGGTCTCAAACCCTTAGGCCACAACATCCCCAGTATGGTACTGTGTCCATGGTACTGTAGCCACAGAGTGTGTGTGTGTGTGTGTGTGTGGTGCTACAGTCAGTCTAACACACTCACTGGACTTGCGGTTGTCCTCGCTTTCGCGGTACAGTCTCCTCACTCTCTCCACCAGCTCCCATTTCTCACAGCAGCCTGAGAAGCTCACAAAGTTCCTGGCCAGAATCTCCTTCAGCTGTCTGACGGTCAGCTGCTCCACATCCTCCACGCTGGACAAGTCTGACAGGGAAGCCCGCCCCAACCTCCGCACTACTGGACTCACCTGACACACACACACACACTCTCTAAATTCACTAATTTAATTTAATCATTTAATTATTTAATTATGTGTTTATTTTGGGGGATTTCCAGTTCCCTCCACTAGCTCTAACCCCTCCTCACAGGGAGATACCGGCCACTGTCTCGTCATTCACACATACCAGCAATACTAGTTATCAGCATTACATTAGTCCACGGTTCCCATACTGGTGAATCAGTATTCCACATTATTCTCAACCCCGATCAGCCATGCTGTAACTGCAGTGCTGCAATTAATGACCAGACTAATCAACTTCATGTGGGATAAAGAGAGAAACTGGACACTAGCACTACTCCTTTAATCCAGGGTAAGAACTCTGGCTGACCTCCCGTGTCACTGCTGTCGGAGTGCGGCCCAGTTCAGCCTACCATTAAACTGCTGAAAGTAGCTCCTCCAGTACGGGGTCCCGACTCACCTCTGGTGTGTGTTCTGGTGCCTCGAGGTTGAAGAGTGATGTGGAGTCGGTGTCCTATACAATCAACCAAGCAAAAGCAAAACAGTCTCAACATGACACAGCGGAGGAGTAAATGGGAGAAGGTAAGAGCAGGTTAATGTAGTTCAGAGCAGACCCCCCCCCCCTCAGGTTTAACCTGAAATCTGAAATATTAATATAATAATATAATAAACACAGTCACGCCTAACCAGCAGGGCCTCGCTTAACAACACACAGGTTTGAAAAGCTGCCTCATAAAGCTGGTAAGGAGTCACGTATACAATCAGTATACGTCAGTCTGGCTCTTATTCTATTTTAGTACAATTAAACCATTAGTATAATAAGAAGTACAGAAATATTACTTATTGATTCCTAACAGCCTCTTTAGTGGGCTTTAAGTGTGGCTACAAGAACACTTTAGTGCAATATAATACAATATAATATACATAATATAATATAAAATTAAATAATCTAATAAAGTTTCTGTATGAATTCAGACTTCAAGCTGTCTGAATATAAAGTGTGTGTGAAGTCAGAAGTCAGATCATAACATTGATCACATTATTCAACGCACCGGATTGGTGGATTCCGAGCTGTCGCTGCTGCTGACTGGTTCTCCGTGTGAAGGGGAGAGCAGGGGGGCGGGGTCTGCAGTGGATGAGCTGTAAAGTGGGCGTGTCTGTAGTGTTGGCGTATCTGGATCATCCTCACTTTCTGCCCCTTGGTGACACAGGACTAAATCAACCAGGTCTTCCTTTTCCCTGCGGGAATCATGCACAAACCTCAGAACTCAGAACTGCTGGGTGCACCGATCAGCCATAACATTAGTACCACTGCCTAATCCTGAGTAGGTCCCCCTTGTGTTACCACACCAGCTCTGACCATTGAACCATGAACTCCACGTGGTGTTAATGTTATGGCTGATTGGTGTACATGACAATATGTGAATCTCCTGATCTGTCTGGTTATGGCGGTGAACAGTGTACACACTTATGAGTGTATGGTGGCTATAATCAGAATTTACAAATCCTGATCAACTGTACTTTTGTAGAGATGCACCCGTCACAATGTTCTTGGCTGATTTTGATTTCTAATGTTTTAAACATATAAATATAATGTAATAATCTAAGACCATAAATATAACAATAGATTTTAGCTGATAAAACCGGAATGCTGAAGTGTAAACCGCAGGGGTAGGGTACACACACTGACCAGAGTTCCCACTCCACCCAGTTTAAACATGGTCAACTCCAGCTGAACAACCCCGCCCATCATGTGTCATTTGTAACGAGGCGACCAATAAAGCGGGAGTAAATGCAGGGCTGAGCGGTGCGACAGATTTACTCATATCTGAGATGAAAATGCTAAACTTGCTAATGTTGCTAATGTTTACATGACAGTGAGTGGGAGGAGTTAAACCTGCTGGATGTTTCCTCCCCCAGGCTGAGGGTCAGTCAGTGATGGTCTGTAGTTGGTCTGTCCAGTCAGAGATGTGATGTGGTGTTAGCATTACGCCCCCCAGTCTGAAACCCCCCACTACGGCGTACCTGCATGTGTCGGTGTTGATGTTGCGGAGCGTCAGGTACTGCCGTAAATCTTTGACCCGCAGGCGCATCAGCCTCGGCCGCTGGAAGGCCGTCCCCTTCAGCAGGTGACAGGTAGCACACCTGCGCAGGTTCTCCTGCAGCACGGAGCACAGCGAGCAGAAACCCCTCTTACAGTCGCAGCAGAGGTGCTGAAACACACACATACACACAGATACACAGATACACACCACAGCCTCATAAACACACACAGATACACACAGATACACACCACAGCCTCATAAACACACACAGATACACACAGATACACACCACAGCCTCATAAACACACACAGATACACACAGATACACACAGATACACACCACAGCCTCATAAACACACACAGATACACACAGATACACACCACAGCCTCATAAACACACACAGATACACACAGATACACACCACAGCCTCATAAACACACACAGATACACACAGATACACACCACAGCCTCATAAACACACACAGATACACACAGATACACACCACAGCCTCATAAACACACACAGATACACACAGATACACACCACAGCCTCATAAACACACACAGATACACACAGATACACACCACAGCCTCATAAACACACACAGATACACACAGATACACACCACAGCCTCATAAACACACACAGATACACACAGATACACACCACAGCCTCATAAACACACACAGATACACACAGATACACACCACAGCCTCATAAACACACACCGATACACACAGATACACACCACAGCCTCATAAACACACACCGATACACACAGATACACACCACAGCCTCATAAACACACACAGATACACACAGATACACACCACAGCCTCATAAACACACACAGATACACACCACAGCCTCATAAACACACACAGATACACACAGATACACACCACAGCCTCATAAACACACACAGATACACACAGATACACACCACAGCCTCATAAACACACACAGATACACACCACAGCCTCATAAACACACACAGATACACACCACAGCCTCATAAACACACACATACACACAGATACACACCACAGCCTCATAAACACACACAGATACACACCACAGCCTCATAAACACACAGATACACACAGATACACACCACAGCCTCATAAACACACAGATACACACCACAGCCTCATACACACAGATACACACCACAGCCTCATAAACACACACATACACACAGATACACACCACAGCCTCATAAACACACACAGATACACACAGATACACACCACAGCCTCATAAACACACAGATACACACAGATACACACCACAGCCTCATAAACACACACATACACACAGATACACACCACAGCCTCATAAACACACAGATACACACAGATACACACCACAGCCTCATAAACACACACAGATACACACCACAGCCTCATAAACACACACATACACACAGATACACACCACAGCCTCATAAACACACACAGATACACACCACAGCCTCATAAACACACACAGATACACACAGATACACACCACAGCCTCATAAACACACAGATACACACAGATACACACCACAGCCTCAGAAACACACACATACACACAGATACACACCACAGCCTCATAAACACACAGATACACACAGATACACACCACAGCCTCAGAAACACACACAGATACACACAGATACACACCACAGCCTCATAAACACACACAGATACACACCACAGCCTCATAAACACACACATACACACAGATACACACCACAGCCTCATAAACACACACAGATACACACCACAGCCTCATAAACACACACATACACACAGATACACACCACAGCCTCATAAACACACACAGATACACACCACAGCCTCATAAACACACACATACACACCGATACACACAGATACACACCACAGCCTCATAAACACACACATACACACAGATACACACAGATACACACCACAGCCTCATAAACACACAGATACACACCACAGCCTCATAAACACACACAGATACACACAGATACACACCACAGCCTCATAAACACACACAGTACACACACATACACACACACACACCATCCCCCTCATTAGACCCCCACCTCACCTCAAACCTACAGGATTCGCGTGGTGTCTAGCTTTAGAAAGCAGCAGATGCTCACCCTCCTCCTGAAGACGGAGAAGGTCTGTCCGCAGGCCTGGCACACCTGGCTGGTGGGGTCTGGGGGGTACGTGGAGTATCCCGCAGACGGAGCGAAGCGGAACGGCCCAGCACCCCCAAAGCCCGGCTGCTGCCCCCTCACTGCCCCGGTGCCCATGACCTCATTCAGCAAACCACAGCACGATGCCCACATACACGAAGCCCCCGCCTGAAAACAGAGGAACACACACACACACACACACACACACACACACACAGAGAGGGGGTTTGGGGGTTTGGTGTGAAACTCTTGGTTCTAGATAAGCTCCCCCAGTCAGAGCTGGAGTTCTACAGTGGAGGTTCTAGATAAGCTCCCCCAGTCAGAGCTGTGGGTCTACAGTGGAGGTTCTAGATAAGCTCCCCCAGTCAGAGCTGTGGGTCTACAGTGGAGGTTCTAGATAAGCTCCCCCAGTCAGAGCTGTGGGTCTACAGTGGAGGTTCTAGATAAGCTCCCCCAGTCAGAGCTGGAGTTCTACAGTGGAGGTTCTAGATAACCTCCCCCCAGTCAGAGCTGTGGTTCTACAGTGGAGGTTCTAGATAAGCTCCCCCAGTCAGAGCTGTGGTTCTACAGTGGAGGTGAAGGGAAGCAGACGTCTGAAGCTCTAATAAAAGCTCCTCACAGAAAGTTCTTCACCTAATGGTGATGAAGACGCTGCCTGATGCCTGAGACACGGTTCTACCAGAGTTCTGAGAAGAGTTCGGCTCTAGAACCTGCTTTTAAAATCAGATCATTAAAATGGTGGAGGGATACATGCTGCAGGGTGTAGTGCAGCTACAGAAAGTAGTCCCTAAAGAGAACTGCATTAGTTCAGATTCTCTATTCACTATTTTACCTTCATCATCATCATCATCATCATCATTCCATATAAAACTCAGAAGACTCGTGTAGCTGCACTGGTGGGTTTGGATAGGAGATAAATTATGGGCTGTATCTGTGTTGTTGTAGTCATGGCGACCGACGGGCTCATTACACACCCCACTGTATACAGTGAGTGTTTTTGGAGGCAGGCTTTAGTTTCTCACTACAGAGAGATCAGCAGCTCCATTCACTCTGAACAGCCGACCTCATTAGCGGGTCGTGCAGGACGTCCTGCCCTGAAACCGGGCCCTGTGACTGAGATCAATCCCATTAGAGGAGCCGGAGACTGTGCTGAGCTGTAAAGAGGGATTACTGCACTTCAAATAACTCAGAGAGAGACACCCTCATCTCCCAGGGACAGCACACTGCTGCTGGAGGAGAGGCTGAGCCCACCTGCCAGATCCAGCCAGTAAAGCCCCCTCACCCCCCCCTGCGCTCCTACATGGGTAATAACCCCAAATTCACTGCAGGACAGAACTCCTGACCTCCTGACCTGCAGGACTCACACTGATGAGCCTGCACTTCTCAACTCAGCTACATAACGAGCCTTTAATGACCTTAGACACTGGCTGTGAGACAGGTGGGGTGAGACAGGTGGGGTGAGACAGGTGGGGTGAGCCTAGCTGACAGCAGCCCAGCAAGTAGTTACCATAACTTTAGCTAACTCAGCTAACTCAGCTAACTCAGCTAACTCAGCTACCCCAGCTACCCCAGCTAACTCAGCTACCCCAGCTACCCCAGCTACCCCAGCTAACTCAGCTACCCCAGCTACCCCAGCTACCCCAGCTAACTCAGCTAACTAAGCTACCCCAGCTAACTCAGCTACCCCAGCTAACTCAGCTAACTCAGCTACCCCAGCTAACCCAGCTACCCCAGCTAACTCAGCTAACCCAGCTACCTCAGCTACCCCAGCTAACTCAGCTAACTCAGCTAACTCAGCTACCCCAGCTAACCCAGCTACCTAAGCTAACTCAGCTACCCCAGCTACCCCAGCTACCTAAGCTAACCCAGCTAACTCAGCTACCCCAGCTAACCCAGCTACCTAAGCTAACTCAGCTACCCCAGCTACCCCAGCTAACTCAGCTACCCCAGCTAACTCAGCTACCCCAGCTACCCCAGCTACCCCAGCTAACTCAGCTACCCCAGCTACCCCAGCTAACCCAGCTACCCCAGCTAACTCAGCTACCCCAGCTAACTCAGCTACCCCAGCTACCCCAGCTAACTCAGCTACCCCAGCTAACTCAGCTACCCCAGCTACCCCAGCTAACTCAGCTACCCCAGCTACCCCAGCTACCCCAGCTAACTCAGCTAACCCAGCTACCCCAGCTACCCCAGCTAACTCAGCTAACTCAGCTAACCCAGCTAACCCAGCTACCCCAGCTAACCCTGCTAACCCAGCTACCCCAGCTACCTCAGCTACCCCAGCTAACTCAGCTAACCCAGCTACCCCAGCTACCCCAGCTAACTCAGCTAACTAAGCTACCCCAGCTAACTCAGCTACCCCAGCTAACTCAGCTAACTCAGCTACCCCAGCTAACTCAGCTACCCCAGCTAACCCAGCTACCTAAGCTAACTCAGCTACCCCAGCTACCCCAGCTAACTCAGCTACCCCAGCTAACTCAGCTACCCCAGCTACCCCAGCTACCCCAGCTAACTCAGCTACCCCAGCTACCCCAGCTAACCCAGCTACCCCAGCTAACTCAGCTACCCCAGCTAACTCAGCTACCCCAGCTACCCCAGCTAACTCAGCTACCCCAGCTAACTCAGCTACCCCAGCTACCCCAGCTAACTCAGCTACCCCAGCTACCCCAGCTACCCCAGCTAACTCAGCTAACCCAGCTACCCCAGCTACCCCAGCTAACTCAGCTAACTCAGCTAACCCAGCTAACCCAGCTACCCCAGCTAACCCTGCTAACCCAGCTACCCCAGCTACCTCAGCTACCCCAGCTAACTCAGCTAACCCAGCTACCCCAGCTACCCCAGCTAACTCAGCTAACTAAGCTACCCCAGCTAACTCAGCTACCCCAGCTAACTCAGCTAACTCAGCTACCCCAGCTAACTCAGCTACCCCAGCTAACCCAGCTACCTCAGCTACCCCAGCTACCCCAGCTACCTCAGCTACCTCAGCTACCCCAGCTAACTCAGCTAACTCAGCTACCCCAGCTACCCCAGCTAACTCAGCTACCCCAGCTAACTCAGCTACCCCAGCTACCCCAGCTAACTCAGCTACCCCAGCTAACTCAGCTACCCCAGCTAACTCAGCTACCCCAGCTACCCCAGCTAACTCAGCTACCCCAGCTAACTCAGCTACCCCAGCTAACTCAGCTACCCCAGCTACCCCAGCTAACTCAGCTACCCCAGCTACCCCAGCTAACTCAGCTACCCCAGCTACCCCAGCTAACTCAGCTAACTCAGCTACCCCAGCTAACTCAGCTACCTCAGCTAACCCAGCTAACTCAGCTACCTCAGCTACCCCAGCTAACTCAGCTAACTCAGCTACCCCAGCTACCCCAGCTAACTCAGCTACCCCAGCTAACTCAGCTACCCCAGCTACCCCAGCTAACTCAGCTACCCCAGCTACCCCAGCTAACTAAGCTACCCCAGCTAACTCAGCTACCCCAGCTAACTCAGCTAACTCAGCTACCCCAGCTAACCCAGCTACCTAAGCTAACTCAGCTACCCCAGCTACCCCAGCTAACTCAGCTACCCCAGCTAACTCAGCTACCCCAGCTAACTCAGCTAACTCAGCTACCCCAGCTACCCCAGCTACCCCAGCTAACTCAGCTACCCCAGCTAACTAAGCTACCCCAGCTAACTCAGCTACCCCAGCTAACTCAGCTAACTCAGCTACCCCAGCTACCCCAGCTAACTCAGCTACCCCAGCTACCCCAGCTAACTAAGCTACCCCAGCTAACTCAGCTACCCCAGCTAACTCAGCTAACTAAGCTACCCCAGCTAACTCAGCTACCCCAGCTAACTCAGCTACCCCAGCTAACCCAGCTAACTAAGCTAACCCAGCTAACCCAGCTAACTCAGCTAACCCAGCTACCCCAGCTAACTCAGCTACCCCAGCTAACTCAGCTACCCCAGCTAACTCAGCTAACTAAGCTACCCCAGCTAACTCAGCTACCCCAGCTAACTCAGCTAACTCAGCTAACCCAGCTAACTCAGCTAACCCAGCTAACTCAGCTACCTCAGCTAACTCAGCTAACTAAGCTAACCCAGCTACCCCAGCTAACTAAGCTAACCCAGCTAACTCAGCTAACCAAGCTAACCCAGCTAACTCAGCTACCCCAGCTAACTCAGCTACCCCAGCTACCTAAGCTAACCCAGCTACCCCAGCTAACCCAGCTAACTCAGCTAACCCAGCTACCCCAGCTAACTCAGCTAACTCAGCTAACCCAGCTAACTCAGCTAACCCAGCTACCCCAGCTAACTTAGCTACCCCAGCTAACCCAGCTAACTTTAGCTACCCCAGCTAACCCAGCTAACTTTAGCTACCCCAGCTAACCCAGCTAACTTTAGCTACCCCAGCTAACTTAGCTACCCCAGCTAACCCAGCTAACTTTAGCTACCCCAGCTAACCCAGCTAACTTTAGCTACCCCAGCTAACTCAGCTACCCCAGCTAACTAAGCTAACCCAGCTAACTTTAGCTACCCCAGCTAACTTTAGCTACCCCAGCTAATCCAGCTACCCCAGCTAACTTTAGCTACCCCAGCTAATCCAGCTAACTTTAGCTAACCCAGCTAACTTTAGCTACCCCAGCTAACTTTAGCTACCCCAGCTAACCCAGCTAACTCAGCTAACCCAGCTAACTCAGCTAACTCAGCTAACCCTGCTAACCCTGCTACCCCAGCTAACCCAGCTAACCCAGCTAACCCTGCTAACCCAGCTAACCCTGCTAACTCAGCTAACCCTGCTACCCCAGCTAACCCAGCTAACTCTGCTAACCCAGCTAACTCTGCTAACTCGGAGGCAAAGCAAGTGGTTCTGACTGTGAATCTCTGCAGATGTGATCAGAACTGTGCAGTCTGACTCTAGATCGAACCGAACCGGCTGTTCTGCTGCAGGTCCGGTCCGGATCACACTCCACATCACAAGTTATGATTAGCAAAGCTAGCGAGGGGTCGGGGTCCCCGGATGAGAAAAACACAGCATTCCTACACGAGCAGGAGGTCCAGATCAATAAAGCGACACCAGTCGATCACAGTACCTTCATATCACCTCCGGGCCAGCAGAACCGTTCGTCTAAAGGAACGAGCTGCACATCCCGAGGCGCGAGCTCAGCCGCTGCTCCATCAACAGCTAGCTAGCCAACAGCCTCACTCTCAGGGCGCGTCCCATTCAGAGCCAACCGCCCCTGTGCCCTGCTCCCTACACCACCACAGGGCTGTGTCCCATTGCCATGTCCACGCTTCATTCGTCATTTGCACAGCATTTCAGGACCTTCCTACGTTGGAATGCTTGCTGGCTCGGGTAATTACTCTAACACTAAATATGGGCTATATAGAAGTAGTGGCCCTTTGTACAGAAAATAAATAGAAAGTAAATACACAATATATATTAACTTAACATAACAAAAATATTTGTGTGTGTGTGTGTGTATGCGTGTGTGTGTGTGTGTGTGTGTGTGTGTGTGTGTGTGTGTGTGTGTGCATGGATGAGTAAAGATGAGCTATATCAACACCGTATCAACTGTTAAATGTGGTGGTGGTAGCATTTTCATGCCCCAGAGTTGTTTCCTGCCAGTGCAATTGGGACACTGCAGATAGTGGATGATATAATGAAGCGGGTGGAGGACCTCCGACCTGGTCAGCATAACCCAAACCTACAACACGACTGTGGGGTGTTCCAACAGGACAGTGACCCCAGGTAAGCAGTGCTTTTGGAACACAGTGAGAACTGTACACTCTTCGAAGTCCCCTCAGTAGGCTGCATAAATGTCCACCGGCACATTCTGAGTAACCGTCGACAAAACGCACGGCGAACTAACCAATCACAGCTACGTTTCCAAGAGCCGCCACAACCGGCAACCAATCACGTTCACTGAGGTTTTCCTCACGCGTCCGTACAGCTTGCGTGAACGCAAATTTAGCCAATCGGAGCGCAGCGTTCGGACACAACTAGCCAATCCCCGCGCTCCTGAATAGTGGTGGGAACACATGTGAAGGCTAGCAGGAAAAGCGGCCGCGGCTGAGTCGCTGCTGCGCGCTGATGGTAGAGCTGGGAACCTGATGTCTGACTGGAGCAGTTAGTTAGTCAGAGCCAGTCTAGCGGATAATTAGCACTTTAAAGCGCTTCAGGGAGGATATGGACGGGTGCGAAGCCCTGCTAGCACGAGCTGGCTAAGCTAAGCTAAGCTAAGCTAAGCTAAGCTAAGCAGTAGCAGTAGCAGTAGCAGTAGCAGTAGCTGTAGCTCGGTCCTGTGGCTGGAGGGGTTTGTTTTAGTGCTCATTTCTATTCAGATCCAGGCTGGTTAATGTAGAAACACAATGGCGAGTGTACACGAGAGTCTGTATTTTAACCCTATGATGACGAACGGGGTGGTGCAGGCCAACATATTCGGGATTAAGGACTGGGTCACTCCCTATAAAATAGCAGTTCTGGCTCTGCTGTATGAAATGGCCACGACCAAGCCCATGGCCCTTCTGGACAGGAGGAGGTTAAACAAGCTCATTTTACCTCTGCAGCAGGTCAGTGATGAGGACCACTGCTCTGCAGGACTGGACCCCCTTCAGTGGTGCTCCAGTGCTCTTTATTCGAGTTAAACCTTTAGTTAAAATAACACACTTACTAACTACACCCAAAACCAGAGACACAGCCAGACCCTCTCTGTCGCCTTAAAATACACCTATTTCAACAGCAGCATCTAAACTAACTGATAAATCTGTAATGCTCCTCTCCATTTACTGACCACTGTAATTATAGCCATTATGGTTCACTCATAATCATAAATGATAAATGGTCATAATTCACTTTGTTTATCTATTACTTGTATCACTCTTGCATATTTTAGTATGTATAGCATAACGTGTAAATATCCAGTGTTTCTGATTTGTAAATGCTCTTTTTTGCTACAATAAGCCAGATTTGATTAGAATATTAAATATTAAATATGCTGTTTGCTGCTTTGACTTTAATATGTAAAGGACATTTGTTCCAGTTAACTGCGAGTGAGGGTGTCTTGCCTCGTTCAGAAAGCAGTCCAAAGCCTTCAGTGTTTTGGCAGTTTAGCTCCTGAAACGTAGGTTGATTGCACCAGGGCATGGACCGCAGTGTTTTCATACACACCACGTAAAAGGCTTTCATTCGTTTCCTGTAAAGTTGTACGGTTATCTGTATTCTTGAATAATATATTTAATATGACGTGTGTGTGTGTGTGTGTGTGTGTGTGTGTGTGTTAACCAGGGTCCAGATTTAACGTTCGAGCAGTTCCTGAAGGCGGTGGAGGAATGCTGTCCTCTGATGGTGAACGCTGTTAAACTCAGGTGAGCTGTTTCTCCTGTGGGTGAGATTGAGGTTTGCGTACCTACCTGGTCTGTCTCTCACGATTCGTCTCTCTGTATCTCTCTCTCTGTTTCCTCCAGGCTGTTTCTGATGGCTGACCGAGAGCTGCAGGACATGGAGCACTTCTTTGCCATTCTGCCCAGTGCGTTCAGCGACTCTGAAGCCTTTAAGACCAGCGTTGTGGGTGAGCGGCACGGATCCTGATGATCGCAGTCACAGTTTACAGCTTCTGTGTTTGCTGTACTTTGTTGTTTACATTTTTTTGGCACTATAATACAGTTTAATCACAATGTTTGATATTTGCAGTGCATGTGATCACAGACAAATTACAGCAGTAGCATCAGATTCTTAAAAAACTACTGTTTAAATACTGTCATGATTGGTAAAGTGTTTTCTATTCCAAATGTGCTGCACTTCATCCAGTTAAACCAGACTGATTACATGGTTTGTAACGGAACATGCTGATCAGTTGATCAGTTGATCCGTGATATGCACAGACAGGCATGTTGTGAATCACAATTACAAAATGTATCGCAATACAATAAAATATCAGCATATTGCCCAGCTGTAATATAATCTGAATAGGCTACGGTATGCAGAGAGCCGGAGTGGCTTTGCCCACAGTAGTTGGCAGCTGCCCGTTCAGACGGTCCCACAACAGAAATGAAATGTCAGATTTGTTTTTACTGGATATTTGCTGCTTAAGCCTGCTTTTGAATTTGTCTGTGATGTTACAGGCGTTTATACCATCAGTCATAAACAAAGAGATGATGAATTCCGGGAGGGACGAGGAACGAGGGGCACAGAGCCTGGACTCAGATCTGTGTGTTCTGCGTTTGTGTCTCTGCAGGTCTGTTTATGCGTCAGATGCTGCTGGCCTATAACAAGCTGTCCTTCAGTCAGGTCTATAAGCTGTACCGGTCGCTGCAGCAGTACAGCCAGCACGGCGGCCGACCTCTCAGCCAAGACCAGCAGCAGCGCGACATCTCTGCCGTGACCACCGAGGACATGGAGCTGACCAGCAATGAGGACACCAGCGCAGACCCCATGGAGAAAGACGAGCTGGACACAGGACCACTGCACCAGTCAGACCTCCGGTTAGTACTGATTTAAACAACTGCAGCAGAAGCTGAAACAGGAGGATACAGTCTTATACTAAAGTTTGGACAACAGTTATATATTTATGCTTGCTTTGCATGTTTTTATTTTTGTATGTTTAATTCTTTATTCTTCTGTGTTGATTTTTATAGATTATTGTTATAGACTCTGACTTGACGTGATAATTTATTTGTACATCCCAGATCAATAGGGAAGGTTTTTCCGACATTAGGACAGCAAGGACTTAATCCGTGTCTCCTGTGATACCTGTGCCGGCCAACATCGCTTTAATAGTGATGAGAGAGAGAGAGACAGTCATTTACCCACCTGGAGAGAGCACGGTCAGTTGTGCTCTTTCAGACTCCTGCTACTGATGGCAAAGCGGCATGGCATGGGATTCAAACCCCCCCCCCACCCCCCGGGCCATAGTGGCAGCGCATTAGACCACTGAGCCCCTCGGAGCCCCCGTTCAGTCGTGTTGTAAATCACTGTCGGGTTAGCAGCTGTACAGCCAGCAGGTGGCGCAGTTCTGTGCGCTCCCTCCACGTGAGCATGGTTGCTGGGACTTTTCAGCAGGTGTTCAGTAGGGCATGCTGTTTTCAGATGGGCAGAATCTAGTCATAACATGAAGATTGTCTCTCTCCTCTGTAGCTCGGATGAGACTCGAGGTCCACTCTCTCAGAAACAAGCAGAATACTTCCTCGCCCGACAGGTCAGTCACAGCTGTGTGTTACGTTTAAAGGACCCATATCATTGGAAATCTGTTTCTCACATTGTATGAAATCATTTGATTTGTAAACCTGATTAAAATGACAATTTTAGACTTTTTATTTTTATATGATTAATTTATTAAAATGAAAACATCATTATTTAAAATCTGATCATTTAAAAATGTAGGCTACAGGCTGTCTTACTACAACGGTCTACATTTCTGACATTTTCTTAGGCGTACCTGTTAAAAAATGATGAGAACAAAGCCATGAAGCCGGCGAAGCTGCAGGACGAGCTCAACAACATCCTTAAATTCAACCCCGATTTTGCTGAAGCAGTGAGTTTTAGCCATTTTAGACCCAAACCGAGATCCACGGTTAAGCATCAGCCACCCTTAGATGTGTGGCTCAGATCGTAGGGTTTTAAGGCTTTAAAGCAGTTAATAAAATTACACCTGTCTCTCTCTTTCAGCATTATCTGAGCTATCTGAACAGCATGCGAGTTCAGGACATTTACATCTCCACCCACAGCCTGCTGCACTACTTCGACCGCCTCATCCTGTCGGGAGGAGAAGGCAAGAGTAGCGGAGACGAGGGATACGGCCGCAGCCTGCGATACGCCGTGCTTAATCTGGCAACCCTACACTGTCGCTTTGGACACTAGTGAGTGAAAATTAGTGCAAGCTTCACAAAACCCTGGTACCAGTCCCATTCAACCCTAATGACCGATTAGGACATCTGTCCAGTCTGCGTTTCTCCTGAAATCAAGGGTATTAAGAGTTGGAGTACTGTCCAGAGAAGACTTTCAACTAGACCATTCATCACTCCAGAGAACACAGTTCCTCCACTGCTCCACAGCTCCTCAATGCTGGGGGGCTTTATACCCCTCTAGCCCACGCCTGGCATTATTAGGCAGCATGGAGCCAATAGGGTCATGATGATGATCTGCTCCAGAGAGTCCTATTCTATCGGCAGTACTTCTTCTCTACTAGACAAGCTGTGTGTGCATTTGCACATCTGTGTCAGCAATGGGTGCAGCTTAAAGTAACTGAATGCATTCATTAAATTATTCCAAAAATATTTGGGCATAGTGTGTGTATATTTGCGGTGTAGGTTACAGAGGTTAAGATTAGGTTTAGGTGTAGCCTAACTATAATACAAAACCCTATGGTGGTCCCCACTACATATAGTAAAACGTGTGTGTGTGTGTTTTTGCAGTCAGCAGGCTGACTTGGCTCTGCAGGAAGCTATTCGAATTGCACAGGAAGCCAATGATCACGTGTGCCTTCAACACTGCCTGGTACGTCAATCACACACCAGATCAATTATATACACACACACACACAGGCCTCAGAAACACTGATTCAGATGAACTCTCTCTCTTTCTCTGTAGAGTTGGTTATACACACTGGAGCAGATGAAGGGGTCCGACAGCGTGGTGCTGACTGAAGACTCTGTAAAAATGGCTGCCCACTTCTGTTTACCTGTAAGTTCATCCTGAAGTCTGATTGGCTAGCTACTCTGTTTTGAGAAGGAATAGGAGTGGGTTTTAATCCAGTATGAATCTGCACACCGTCGCTGTTTGTTTCTCTCTGTTTTGTACAGTATCTGGCGTCTCTGGGCATTCAGTCTCTGGTCCAGCAGGGGGCGCTGCATGGCATGCCCGCCAATAAGCTGCTGGATGCTCTGCGGGGGACAGACATCATGCACTGGAAGCAGAGCCTGTCGGAACTGATAGACATCAGCCTGGCTCAGACTGCGTCCATATGGAGGATGTATGGAAAGAGGTCAGATAGCACAGTGCTAACGTTAACGCCATTGCCTGTCACTGCAGTCCTGGAGTTCACCTGTCCTGCATGTTTCGGTTCAGTTAAGGTTATGTAACGTACGTGTGTGTGTGTGTGTGTGTGTGTGTGTGTGCGTGCAGCACTATGGCCCGGCAGCAGGCTCAGCTGCTACTGAACATGAACAGTCTGGAGCCGGTGAACTTCGGCGTTCAGCAAAACAACACTGAGCCTTTTGCCATCGCACTCTGCCACCTGGCAGAACTCCATGCTGAACAGGTACCCCTAACCACAGCTCCAGTATTTCTCCTGATACACACCTCACACTTCCATGATTGTGTGTTGTCCGAGATGGACCCTATTTCAAACATTCAAGATGGAAAAAGTACTATCCCGATATTTAAAGACATTTTTATGATGTATAATATTTATCACCATTTCATCACGTCTTAAAAACAACTCCCACACTGAGTACCTTGATTTTTACTTAAAATATGCTGCACTCCATTCAGTTAAATAAGACTGATCACACGCTTTGTAATGAGACATGCAGATAATCAGTGCTCATGAAGACATACTGTGTACCACAATAACAGTTATCACAATACGATAAACAGTTGTGATATTGCCCTGCTCTGTTCTACCTGAAAACCAGAAATCATTGTTGGAAGTATTGAGCTGGTGAGGTTTTCTGACTCGACCTGAGGGTGAATAGCACAAGCTGGTGGCTCCATGGTGGTCCCTAACCACTTAGACAAGTATGTCCTATTAATTTAATAGTAGGTATTAGGTAAAATAACTGAAATAACAAACCTGGTGTTTATAAATGTGCTGAATACTCCTTTATTTAGTTTCAGCTTTTATATATAAAAAAGGTTTTTAAAGCACATTTAAAACAGCTGACCCAAGGTCTGTTGATTTAAAATTGGTAAGAGATGAGAATATTTAGAGCCTCAAAGCCATAACCATGAAACATTGTTCACCCTTGAGCTTCAACTGAGACCATGGAACCACCAGGAGTAACTGATTGAGGTCCTCAGAGATCTAGGAGTTTGTAAGGTGGGAAGGAACTAAGTGTGTGATTTATGACTTTTGTCTAAATGAGCATCTGGACATTTCCCCTCTTTCAGGGTCTGTATGGTGCTGTGAGTGACATCATTAAACATCTGAAGCAGCAGTTTCCTCCTCACACTCAGCACGCCAAGGTCAGTCTGACGTCCACATCTGACTCCTAAGTAGGAATGCTTTCTGACAGACTGTAATACACTACAGGAAGCGTAGGGGGCGCTCTATAATGCTCTATAATGATCATATGATCCACACGCTCATTCTGACAGACTGTAATACACTACAGGAAGCGTAGGGGGCGCTCTATAATGATCATATGATCCACACGCTCATTCTGACAGACTGTAATACACTACAGGAAGCGTAGGGGGCGCTCTATATTGTTTATATGATCCATGCGCTCTTTCTGACACTGTAATACACTACAGGAAGCGTAGGGGGCGCTCTATAATGATCATATGATCCACACGCTCATTCTGACAGACTGTAATACACTACAGGAAGCGTAGGGGGCGCTCTATAATGCTCTATAATGTTCATATGATCCACACGCTCATTCTGACAGACTGTAATATACTACAGGAAGCATAGGGGGCGCTCCTGTAATGGTCTATAATGTTAATGTTTTTCCCGGTGTGCCGTTGCAGCTGTGGATGCTCAGTGACCTGAAGATCCAGTTTGAGAAGGCTATGATTGATGGAAAGTACCACCTGGCTGAGCCGTTCGTTACAGCCATTTCTGCCCTGAACACCACAGAGGGGCTGTACAGGTACGCTTTACCTGCTTAGGAGAAATGAGACTCCACACAAAGGGCTAGCAGTTATACTTTTATGAATAAGTACACGTTGATTATAAACAGTATGGTGCAGCTGGGTGCTCTGAAGTGAACAGGAAAAGGGTGATTTCAGGAGAAACGGGCTGTAGTAGGTTCTGTGTTTCTGCAGAAAAGCCCAGTTGTTGAAGGCCCTGAATCAGACATCAGAAGCCTCCAGGGTCCTGCAGCGTGTACAGCACCTCAGTGAGAAGAGCAAGAACACTGAGATGATCATCAGGTAGGTGTGTTTTAATGTCTTGACTGATGGAGGAAGATCAGCTCTAACCTAAAGAGCCAGCAGCAAACATACACTGTATGTCCAAATGTTTGTGGACACCCATTCCAATTAATTCATCTACTTTTAAGTTGCACCCTTTGCTGATACAGATGTGCAAATACACACACACAGCTTGTCTAGTCCCTGTAGAGAAGAAGTACTGCCAATAGAATAGGACTCTCTGGAGCAGATCAACATCATGACCCTATCGGCTCCATGCTGCCTAATAATGCCAGGCGTGGGCTAGAGGGGTATAAAGCCCCCCAGCATTGAGGAGCTGTGGAGCAGTGGAAGAGCTGTGTTCTCTGGAATGATGGTGGAGGAGCTCCATCCAGTATTTTTGGATGGGATGAGGTGGGATGATCATCCATCCAATATCTTAAACTCACCCTAATGCTCTTGTTGCTGAATGCAATCAAACCTCACAGCAATGCTCCTCCTCCAGAATCTAGTAGAAAGTCGTCTTCTCTGGACAGTAGAGACAGTCACTCCAACAGAAGCAGAATCAGCTCTCTTAATACCCTTGATTTAAGAAGAAACAGTGAATGAGCAGGTGTCCAAATACTTTTGTCCATGGTGTAACACTGGGATTCTATCGTGTGTGTGTGTGTGTATGAACAGGGTAATGCTGGCTACTGCAGAGCTGCACTGGGACTCATCTGGCTTTTCCACAGCTCTCCCTCTCCTGCTGCAGGCTTTAGCTTTAGCACGACAGCACAACCTACAGAGCCTGGAGTCTGAGACTGTACTGCATCTGGCCTTTACACAGGTACACACACACACTCAGTCCATGTTCTAGATATTGACCGGTCATACAGGGTCAGAAACCACATTATCCAGTCTACTGAACACCTCCACACAGTTTGAGTGTGTGTGTAATTTAGACTTGCGGTTAGCATCATGCTAATTGATGTACATAAGCTTCCATTGCTTGTTAGCTACTTTAGCTACATATAGCCTCTTAGCTCCAGTGTGAAACTAAATAAGTAAGCTTAAGCAGGTGTCTGAGCAGGTGTCTGTGTTGTTTTTGCAGCTGATGTTGGGGATTCCGGAGCAGGCGCTGGCTCTGGTGCAGGACGTGCTGGAGTGTGTGCTGGCTCATGGATCTGTGCTGGATAAGGCCCGGGCGCTGCTGCTGGCGGCTCGCTGCCAGGCTACTCTCGCTGCGTCCGCACCAGAGGAACACAAGCTGCACGGTACACACGTAGCTCCAGCATTACCAAGCTGTTTCAGTACTAATAGCGCCTCCTTGTGGAGAATTTACAAACCTAATTCAGAAGGTGCTTCTCGTCTGTAAGTGATCCACTCTAGCACTAATCCACTCTAGGCTGCAGGTTCGATGCAACTAAACACTGTTTAACTAAATGAGACACAGAGTTTGAGCATGAAAATGTCGGTAGATCTGAAAATACGTGCTGTGGAGTTTACTACCCTGCGTTTCCTTTTTAATAGGAACACAGCCTCAAGGGGATTAGTGGTTTAGTGAAAACAGCCCAACGCACATCATTTACATCAATCCTTAATAAACCATTTCACTTATTTTTATTTGTATTTATTTATTTTATTATTTTATTAATAATAACCCTCAGGAATGAACCAGTTCTAAGTAATGCAGCGCTTTAACAGAAGGTTATGGTTGCAGCACAGCAACAGTATTACATGATCAACACTGGTTTTAATATCTCCCATTTTCTCTCTCTCTCTCTCTCTCTCTCTCTCTCTCTCCCTCTGTCTCTCTCTCTCTCTCTCTCTCTCTCTCTCTCCTCTGTCTCTCTCTCTCTCTCTCTCTCTCTCTCTCTCTCTCTCTCTCTCTCTCTCCCTCTGTCTCTCTCTCTCTCTCTCTCTCTCTCTCTCTCTCTCTCTCTCTCTCTCTCTGTCTCTCTCCCTCTCCCCCTCTCCCTCTCTCTCTCGCTCTCTCTCTCTCTCCCTCTCCCCCTCTCCCTCTGTCTCTCTCTCTCTCTCTCTCTCTCTCCCTCTGTCTCTCTCTCTCTCTCTCTCTCTCTCTCTCTCTCCCTCTGTCTCTCTCTCTCTCTCTCTCTCTCTCTCTCTCTCTCTCTCTCTCCCTCTGTCTCTCTCTCTCTCTCTCTCTGTCTCTCTCTCTCTCTCTCTCTCTCTCTCTCTCTCTCTCTGTCTCTCTCTCTCTGTCTCTCTCCCTCTCCCCCTCTCCCTCTCTCTCTCGCTCTCTCTCTCTCTCCCTCTCCCCCTCTCCCTCTGTCTCTCTCTCTCTCTCTCTCTCTCTCTCTCTCTCTCTCTCTCTCTCTCTCTCTCTCTCTCTCTCCCTCCCTCTCTCTCTCTGCAGCTGTGGAGTTGTCGGTGCAGACGTTGGCTGAATCCGGTGTGTATTTCTTTCAGCTGAACTGTAAGCAGCGCCTGAGGGAGGTCCGTTACCTGCAGGCTCGATTACATCACGCTCTGGGAAACGTACCGGAGAGAAATAAAAGCGCTATGCTCTTCCGCCAGCTCAACCAGGAACTCCCTCCAGCGGCCAGCAAGCCAGTCCCTCAGCTCTGAACACAGCGCAGCTCAGCTGGAGATCTGATGCTCGTGGTGTTGGACTGTGTAAAATGTTTACAAAGTGCCAAATACATTCTGTTCTGTATGTTAAATCAGACCGTGTGTGTGAGGTGTTCTCTATGTAGGCTGTGTGTGTGTGTGTGTGTGTGTGTGTGTGTGTGTGTGTGTGTGTGTGTGTGTGTGTGTGTGTAGAGCACAGAACATTTGGGGTAGAGCTGCTGCTGTCTGGGTTTATTACAGCTCTATCTCTTTTATTTATATATATATATATATATATATATATATATATATTTAGAGATAAACGAAGATATATAGATATAACCCTAACCCTATAATATATATAAAATAAAAAATATATTAAATAACTAAAAAATCTTTCTTTTATTTATTTTATGTATATTATAGGGTTAGGGTTATATCTACATATCTTCGTTTATCTCTAAGATAAATATCAATATTATTATATAAATATTTACATATGTATGTAAAATTTATGTGTAGATATGTATATAAATTAAATTTGTTTTATACTTTTTTATTTATATGTTCTATATATAATAAATATATATATATTAAAAATTATATAAAAGCTATTAGTTTTTATATCATTTTTAATATATATATATTAATATTAATTATAGGGTTAAGGTTATATCTATATATCTTAATTTATGTCTAAGATCTACACGGCTACAAAGCAATAATACAAAACAATAATAAACAAACAAAAAAACACAAGGCAAAGAGAAAAACTTAAAGTTCTTTGAGTAATAAAAAATAATGTTAATAAAATATGTAAGAAAACAAGAGAACTAAACAAAATAGATAAATATGATACAGGTATAAATAAAACAAACTAATTTTCTATGAAAATGATGTAAAAAAGGATGTAAAAGTTTATAGTTGCTTCTTACAGCTTTTAATGGTCCATGCCTGAAGAATATATGTTAGTGAAGTGGTTCAGAGTTTTGGGGAATAGGCCGTTCATTTTTTGAACATTTAGGAAGCTTCATTTGATGACTTAAGAAAACTATTTGGGACGAGCTACCCCGTTAACCCATTAGGAGCCTATAGAAGAATCTTAAAGTTAATTAAAATCAAAAGGAACTAATACTAATACTGTATGTCATACTGTATGGGGTGTATTGTGGCAGACGGTGTGTTAGCAGTCTAGACTCATGGGGCACTCCCCAGTCTAGGGTGATATATATATATATAAAATCATGTGTTTGATATGAATATAGAAATTTTATATGGAATATTGAAGGTAAACAAAAAATAATAATTTAGGGACTACTTTTTTCCGCACTACACCCTGCACCATGTATCCCTCCACCATTTTAATGATATGCAAATGTAACTATAGGTTTTAGAGCCCAACTCTTCTCAGAACTCTTATTTTTTGGGGAGTATTTGGGAAGGATGCGCATGCGCACTGTGCACCCCTCCCTACAGGAGGACTCCCTGGAATATGGAGGCTCTCGGTGGATACCCGGCCAAGTCCAGCCAGCGTGGAAAAGCCCTGCCGGCGTTGATGAGCTTGGCAGTGTGTTTGGGTTCCCTTTATTTATTGCACACGAAGTTATCAAAGCCGAGGAGAACCCGGGACTTTTATTCTTTTGAGGTGAAGGACGCGCGCGGGAGGAGCATCTCGTTGGAGAAGTACCGTGGAAAAGTGAGCTTAAAGTGCATGCTTTTTCTTATATGTGAAAGTTGATGTGTGTAGTGTATTTGGTGCATTGTGAAATGCATGGTGTGTATATGTGTGTGTGGGAACTTTAATTTGTGCCTAAACAGGTTTAAATTGGCTTGTTGTTGGAATTTTTCCGTTCCACCTTAAATGGGATGCAGTTACATTAACCCTCATAGGCGCCTGAATGTAACTGCAGCCCATTTAAGGTGGAACGGAAAAATTCCAACAAGTACATTTCAGCCTCAAAACAAAAAAAACAGAGCACATGCACATTAATAAAGTATATATTATTAATAATAGAATCTGTATGCATCATAATAAGCTACATTTATCAGCAAAACCAGTTTATTTCTAATCGAAATGGTGTTTGTTGTGGTTGTGCCTCCAGATCTCGCTGGTTGTAAACGTGGCGAGTCAGAGCGAGCAGACCGAGGAGAACTACCGGTTCCTCCAGGAGCTTCACAGGGAGCTGGGGACGGCCCATTTCAACGTCCTGGCCTTCCCCTGCGGTCAGTACGGACAAACCGAACCCGGGACCAGCAGGGACGTGGAAGCCCACGCCAAGGCCAACTATGGGGTGACTTTCCCCATCTTCAGCAAGATCAAAATAATGGGCTCAGAAGCAGAACCTGCATTCAGATACATCACAGGTACTAGAATCGTTAACCAGTACAGTCCAGTACGCTACACCTGTGTACTGCACCCCTAAACACCTGGGCGCTGCTTCTGCAGTCCATGCTCACCTGGTTCAGGTGTATTCTCCATGTATATGGTTCTTTTAAATGGTTCTCAAAAGAACAAGGAGTGCACTATTTTTACAGGTCAGAGAACCTATTGGTTCTAGATTAAGTAAATGGTTCTTCATAGATCTGGTCATTTAAATATCCTTTTAAAATGGTTCTATAAAGAACCAGTCATTCCACTATTGTTCCTCTATAAAAAAAAAAGTCAGAGAACCCATTGGTTCTAGATTAAATGGCTAGTTGGTTATAAATATGGTCATTTAAATAACCTTTCAATTTTTTCTATAAAGAACCAGCAGTTCCACTATTGTTACAAGTCTGGTTCTAGGTTAAATAAATGTTCTTCATAGATATAGTCACTTACATAACCTTTTAAAATGGTTCTATAAAGAATCAGTAGTTCCACTATTATTAGTCAAAGAACTCTTCTAGGTTCTAGGTTAAATGACTAGTTCTTCATAAATCAGGGTTCTTTAAATAACCTTTAAATTGATTTTATCAAGAACCAGGTGTTCTACATTTGTTGTAAGTCAAGGAATCACAGGGTTCTAGGTTAAATAAATGGTTCTTCGTAGATGTGATCATTTTAAATAATCTTTTAAAATTGTTCTATTAATAAATTAAGAATTACAGTTCTTAAAAAAAACGGAGTTCCACTATTGTTCCTCTATTTTTAAGTTAAAGAACTCATTGGTTCTAGGTTAAATGACTAGTTCTTCATAAATCAGGGTTATTTAAATGACCTTTTAATTGATTCTATAAAGAACCAGGTTCTCCACATTTGTTCCTCTATTGTTACAAGTGGTTAAATTCTAGGTTAAATAAATGGTTTAATAATAAAGTGTTATATAGTAAAGACACTGGTTCAACATTGAACCTAAAATAATGACTTAAATAACTGGTTCTTCACATATATGGTTCTTTTAATAACATTGTAAAGAGGTTCTAGAAAGAACCAGGAGCTACACTGTTGTCCAGTTCCACAGGGAATGGATTAGGAACCTCTGGTCTAAAAATGGACTCGTTGCCGTGACGTTCTGCAGCTGTCTGAACACAACGGGAGTTCAGACCCCATCAGTACACTCTATTAGAGCCATTAGGCTAATGTAGAGAACCATAGTGAGGACAGATTGCCCCCCACCAGTTAGCGCTGGAGCTACTGGAAACGGACCAGTACCTTCTGAAGTGTCTTGCTCTCTGCCTCACTCTGAACCTGCTCTCTGGTTTGTCTGGTTGAACACAGACTCGGTCCAGCGAATACCCAAGTGGAACTTCTGGAGGTTTCTGGTAAACACTGAGGGCCAGGTGGTTCGGTTCTGGCGGCCGGAGGAACCCATGGAGGAGATCAGGCAGGAGGTCGCAGCGCTGGTCCGGGAGATCATCCTGAAGAAGAGACACGAACTCTGAAGATCTGAGATCTGAACCCAGATACCGAACACCGATACATGCTGATCTCAGAGCAGAGCAGAGCCTTCATACGACCTTCTGAACACTAGACGTGCTACCAAGAAGAAAGTGTGTGTGTGTGTGCGCGTGTGTGTGTGTGTGTGTGTGTTAATGAGCCCAGATGCCTGTGTTTTCCATGCTGATCATGTGCCACTTAACTGATTTTAAGGAGGTCCATTGGTCCATTTGGACAGTGTTTTTATTTGATCAACGATTAAAGAGTTTTAATGAAGCAGAGCTTCACTGACTGACTAATTAGCTCTCAGCTAACTGTGAACCACCACACCCCCTCTAGCACCTCCCACTCAATTCTATTCCAAGCCACACCCACCTCACACTGATTTATATACACCCACTTTTGTTCTGTAATTTAGAACGATATTAAAACCATCCAGGAATCGATTTCAACGTTTAGCACTCAGCATTTGATCAGCTGATCTATCGGTCCGGTCCGAGGGTACTGATCTCCTGTAGTCCTGTAGGCAGGACTGGCCTCATTCACGTCCACTATTACAGTGTTACAGTCAGATCCGCTCTGCTGTGACGGGGGAGTGAATATTACATTAAAACTCAGTTCTGTTTATAACGTCCATCCGTCCTTTTATAAATATCAAAAATGGGTTTTTAATTAATCAGAAACAACCTTCAGCTGTTTTCAGTGTTTCATTTGAAAATGAATAATTTGTTAATATAATTTAACCTGAGATAAAATCATAAAAATAATTGAAAAGGAGGAGCATTTCAGTATAAACCAGCTTCACTGAACTGGACATTAAATAAACCCCACAGGTAAAGAACAGCCAGTATTACAGAGCTCACAAAATATTTCAATAATAATAATAATAATAATCCACCTCCAGTTTCTCCACTAAGCACACAAACCCTATGCCAGCTTAAAAACAGTCCTGTGTATTTGTTTATATCTGCTACTTGCACAATTCTGGAAAATTAAGGCAATATATATATATATATATATATAGACTAAAAAAACTAATATTCCCTTTTTGATTTTATTAGATTTCCCAAGTAAATTAGCCCCACCCATTAAGCGTACAGTGGTCTAGATGACATTAGCTCCACCCACTGGCATTATCAAAGTTTTGCCCCTCCTACCAGACTGCCCACTGATCTTAGCAAAGCCTACAGCAGTTTAGCCCTGCCCAATCAGATTATAGCATCTTAGCTCCTCCCATTTCTAAATGTAAGTCATTAAAAGGGTAGATGCTGCAAAAGCGGTTGAATGTAGTTCTGCTTCCAGCTGTTTGGAGGTATAGAGATCATTGCAGCTTCCAAAGAATTCAAAAGGAGAAGCTGAAGTCCATCCTGGGCAGAAGAAACCCCAGCTAATAAAGAAAGTGTTGGACAGGACGCTAACCCTCACCTTTGCTAATGAACCCTTGAAGAGCCTTTTCAATTTCAACAAGCAATTCCCAATCGACCAATCAGGAGCTTCTATTGCAGCCAGTCGCATCACCTGATTAACTGAATCACCAAAATCTGAGCCTTCATTCGGCTCTAAATGGGATGATGTCAGGCTGCAGCCACGACTCTGTGGGTAACAGCCATCCATGACCTCATCATGGACCCGGGTTTAGGGAGAGTTTAAGCTGTAAAGATCTTCTCAGTCCTGATCACAAGGCTGGCTGATTTCTCCATGGTGTTGAACACGGGGTAGATCTTCTCTCCCTCTGAGAAGAGCATGTTGCTGAAGGTGTAAATGTGAGCTTTAGTCTCTGTGTTGTAAAAAGTTACCCACTTCTCATCCACATCCATACACACCCCCAGCACCTGGGGTACACAGTCGGCTTGCAGGCGCTTGGTGGGACTGTCCAGGGCTGTGAAGGCTTGCCTGAAGTGGTAGAGACACCAGTATCCCTCACCGGGACCAAAGATGAACTTCCCTTTCCTCTCAGCAGACTGCCGGGTCACCCCGATGGTGAACTTTTGGTTAACCTTCACCTCCCAGAAGTGACGCCCCGAACTGAAGCCTTCTTTGGCCAGGACACACTCCCACTTGTCAAATCTCTGGGAGCTCTGGGAGACAGTTGTCTTGTCTCCTACTCGCACTTGCTTGTCGTTGTTAGAAAGCAGGAGAGAACAGTGAGCTGTATCAGGATCCAGAACCACATTAGCTGAGGAGAGAAAAGAACAGAACGTGAACAAGAGAGAGAGATCAAACAGCGAGAGAGCATCACACTGAACAACAGAGGGATATCAAACAGCCAGAGAGCATCACACTGAGCAACAGAGGAAGATCAAACAGCCAGAGAGCATCACACTGAACAACAGAGAGAGATCCAACAGCCAGAGAGCATCACACTGAACAACAGAGGAAGATCAAACACCCAGAGAGCATCACACTGAACAACAGAGGGAGATCAAACAGTCAGAGAGCATCACACTGAAGAGCAAAGGGAGATCAAACACCCAGAGAGCATCACACTGAACAACAGAGGGATATCAAACAGCCAGAGAGCATCACACTGAGCAACAGAGGAAGATCAAACAGCCAGAGAGCATCACACTGAACAACAGAGAGAGATCCAACAGCCAGAGAGCATCACACTGAACAACAGAGGAAGATCAAACACCCAGAGAGCATCACACTGAACAACAGAGGGAGATCAAACACCCAGAGAGCATCACACTGAACAACAGAGGGAGATCAAACAGTCAGAGAGCATCACACTGAAGAGCAAAGGGAGATCAAACACCCAGAGAGCATCACACTGAACAACAGAGAGACATCAAACAGCCAGAGAGCATCACACTGAACAACAGAGAGAGATCAAACACCCAGAGAGCATCACACTGAACAACAGAGAGACATCAAACAGCCAGAGAGCATCACACTGAACAACAGAGGAAGATCAAACACCCAGAGAGCATCACACTGAACAGCAGAGGAAGATCAAACACCCAGAGAGCATCACACTGAACAACAGAGAGACATCAAACAGCCAGAGAGCATCACACTGAACAACAGAGGAAGATCAAACACCCAGAGAGTATCACACTGAACAGCAGAGGAAGATCAAACACCCAGAGAGCATCACACTGAACAACAGAGATCAAACAGCCAGAGAGCATCACACTGAACAACAGAGAGATCAAACAGCCAGAGAGCATCACACTGAACAACAGAGAGATCAAACAGTCAGAGAGCATCACACTGAAGAGCAAAGGGAGATCAAACACCCAGAGAGCATCACACTGAACAACAGAGAGACATCAAACAGCCAGAGAGCATCACACTGAACAACAGAGAGACATCAAACAGCCAGAGAGCATCACACTGAACAACAGAGGAAGATCAAACACCCAGAGAGCATCACACTGAACAGCAGAGGAAGATCAAACACCCAGAGAGCATCACACTGAACAACAGAGAGATCAAACAGCCAGAGAGCATCACACTGAACAACAGAGAGATCAAACAGTCAGAGAGCATCACACTGAAGAGCAAAGGGAGATCAAACACCCAGAGAGCATCACACTGAACAACAGAGAGAGATCAAACACCCAGAGAGCATCACACTGAACAACAGAGAGACATCAAACAGCCAGAGAGCATCACACTGAACAACAGAGGAAGATCAAACACCCAGAGAGCATCACACTGAACAGCAGAGGAAGATCAAACACCCAGAGAGCATCACACTGAACAACAGAGAGACATCAAACAGCCAGAGAGCATCACACTGAACAACAGAGGAAGATCAAACACCCAGAGAGTATCACACTGAACAGCAGAGGAAGATCAAACACCCAGAGAGCATCACACTGAACAACAGAGAGATCAAACAGCCAGAGAGCATCACACTGAACAACAGAGAGATCAAACACCCAGAGAGCATCACACTGAACAACAGAGAGACATCAAACAGCCAGAGAGCATCACACTGAACAACAGAGGAAGATCAAACACCCAGAGAGCATCACACTGAACAGCAGAGAGATCAAACAGCCAGAGAGCATCACACTGAACAACAGAGAGATCAAACAGTCAGAGAGCATCACACTGAAGAGCAAAGGGAGATCAAACACCCAGAGAGCATCACACTGAACAACAGAGAGAGATCAAACACCCAGAGAGCATCACACTGAACAACAGAGAGACATCAAACAGCCAGAGAGCATCACACTGAACAACAGAGGAAGATCAAACACCCAGAGAGCATCACACTGAACAGCAGAGGAAGATCAAACACCCAGAGAGCATCACACTGAACAACAGAGAGACATCAAACAGCCAGAGAGCATCACACTGAACAACAGAGGAAGATCAAACACCCAGAGAGTATCACACTGAACAGCAGAGGAAGATCAAACACCCAGAGAGCATCACACTGAACAACAGAGAGATCAAACAGCCAGAGAGCATCACACTGAACAACAGAGAGATCAAACACCCAGAGAGCATCACACTGAACAACAGAGAGACATCAAACAGCCAGAGAGCATCACACTGAACAACAGAGGAAGATCAAACACCCAGAGAGCATCACACTGAACAGCAGAGGAAGATCAAACACCCAGAGAGCATCACACTGAACAACAGAGAGACATCAAACAGCCAGAGAGCATCACACTGAACAACAGAGGAAGATCAAACACCCAGAGAGTATCACACTGAACAGCAGAGGAAGATCAAACACCCAGAGAGCATCACACTGAACAACAGAGAGATCAAACAGCCAGAGAGCATCACACTGAACAACAGAGAGATCAAACAGCCAGAGAGCATCACACTGAACAACATCTACAACACTAACTCACCTGCTACAGGTGCTTTCCCTTTACAGATATAATCAGGGAGCCTTAGTTTACAGATTATCTGCTTCAGCCTCTGGTTCTCCTTGCGCTCCTCCTTGATCGTTTTCTTCAGCAGAGCGTTCTCCTGAAGTATCTCGAGGTTCTTGCTGACCTCCACCAGTAGGTGTCTCCTCAGTGCCTCTACTGTGTAGTGATCTATGACGTGTTTCTCGCAAAAGGAGGCGAGGCAGGTCATGCAGGACTTACATGCTTTCATCTTGTCTCCTTCACACAGATCACACACCACATCTCCAGGAACTGCTTGGCGAGGGTTCTGCCTGGGTTCTTGAGGGATGATGGAAGGTGTGTCAGATGACAGTTCTGTGGTCATAGTTCCCACACCACTCTCTGTAGCTATTGAGACCTGTAAACTAGAACATAGAACATACTAATAGATCTTAGATCAATCCTCAGTTCCACACCTGCAGTATTCTGTATTCTGGGGGGCTGCTTCACCGCCTGGTACCAGGACTGCACCACTCATGAGCAGAGTATCATCAGGCTTCAGCTGCCAAACCTTCTGGAATTCTATGACTTCACCCACCCAAGCCACTGCCTGGTCTCAGGTACAGAAGCTTGAAGGCCAGAACCAGAAACCAGTCGGTTCAGAGACAGCTTCTGCTCCCAGGCCATCAGGCTACTGAACAGCCAGTAACAGTGTATCAGTGCAGTCCGTCACTAAGCTCTAATCCCACTGGTCTGATCACACAAGATCTCTCGTCACCCCTCCACCCATACACACACACTCTGCACCTGCACTAACTGCGACCTCTGCTGAGTCACACTGCACCCACCCAAAAGACACTACACCTCAACTCACACCTGATCCAGTGTCTGGGTCTTAACAGTAATGTAAATATTTCAGATTATATATTAAACCTGTACATTTAAACAGTGCAGTACAGTGTGTATAGTGTGTGTATAGTGTGTGTATAGAGTATGTATAATATGTTCAGTGTATGTATAGAGTATGTATAGTGTGTGTATAGTGTATAGAGTGTGTATATTGTGTGTGTATTCTATGTATAGAGTATGTATAGTGTGTGTATAGTGTGAATAGAGTATGTATAGTGTTTGTATAGAGTATGTATAGTGTGTGTATAGTGTGAATAGAGAATGTATAGTGTGTGTATAGAGTATGTATAATGTGTATAGTGTGAATAGAGAATGTATAGTGTGTGTATAGAGTATAGAGTGTGTATATTGTGTGTATTCTATGTATAGAGTATGTATAGAGTGAAAAGAGTATGTATAGTGTTTGTATAGAGTATGTATAATGTGTATAGTGTTTGTATAGAGTATGTATAGTGTGTGTATAGTGTGAATAGAGTATGTATAGTGTTTGTATAGAGTATGTATAGTGTGTGTATAGAGTATGTATAATGTGTATAGTGTGAATAGAGAATGTATAGTGTGTGTATAGAGTATAGAGTGTGTATATTGTGTGTATTCTATGTATAGAGTATGTATAGAGTGTATATAGAGTATGTTATAGTGTGTATAGAATGTGTATAGAGTGTGTATAGTGTGTGTATAGTGTATGTGTAGTAGTTTTTGCATCTGTAAAAATCAACCAATCAGGTTCTCCTAAAGTGTTTTCCCTCAGCAGAAGACTGGATTACCTCTTCTTGTCCTCGGTTTCTGGAAGGCTCATGGAAGATTCCTTCATGGAGTCAAAGCTCCCCCCTGAAGATGCCCTGTTTGAGCTGGGATCCAGTATAAAACATGACTCAACATTAAAACCATCAACTGGAACAAAGTGCTGACACAGTGGAGTCAGATTTACCCAGCCTGAAGCGGGCGGGACTTAACTACTGTAGACTGAATGGGTGGAGCTAAACTGCTGTAGGCGGAATGGGTGGAGCTAAACTGCTGTAGGCGTAATGGGTGGGACTTTGCTGCTGTAGCCTGAAGTGGGGGGGGGCTAAACTGCTGTAGGCTGAATAGGCGGAGCTAAACTGCTGTAGGCTGAATGGGTGGAGCTAAACGACTGTAGGCGGAATGGGTGGGGCTAAACTGTTGTAGGCTGAATGGGCGGGACTTTACTGCTGTAGCCTGATGTGGGCGGGACTTAACTACTGTAGACTGAATGGGTGGAGCTAAACTGCTGTAGGCTGAATGGGCGGGACTAAACTGCTGTAGACTGAATGTGGAGCTGTTAGCTTTGTAGCTAAGAATGGTTCAGCATCCCTGACTCCTACACACAGTCTGTTCACTGAGGACTCTTTCAAATCACCACCTGGGGTCCAGCTTACAGATGTTCATGTTCCTCATGCTGGAATAACTGCTGTTGAAGACGGATTGATGTACAAACATCTCCATATCAATTTGATTGGTTAATTTATATGTAAATTAGCTCAGAACAACAGAACTGTTCTGTTCTACCTTTTATAGTCCACAGGTTCCGTCTCTCTAAACAGAGGAGGTTGCTCTTTGGACCAGTTACTGATTTCGGACCCACAGCTGGGAGAGTCCGGCCTGTCCACCATTTTACTACAAGAGAGAACACAGAGTTTAGGTCACAGTGGGAGACGCTAGGCTAACATCGCTAACAAACACTGGACTCAGACTG
Organism: Salminus brasiliensis; assembly: GCF_030463535.1. NCBI lineage: Eukaryota > Metazoa > Chordata > Actinopteri > Characiformes > Bryconidae > Salminus > Salminus brasiliensis. The sequence goes on along the minus strand of NC_132883.1, from coordinate 45,933,366 downwards.
TCACCAATCTCCTCTCTGTAGACACGCCCCCAAACCCCTTCCTCTCTCAGAGCTCCTCCAGATCTTCATTAGCTGGTAGATGGAGGAGGATTAGGAGACGGTGGGACTGACTTTCTGTTGGAGTAACTGTCTCTACTGTCCAGAGAAGAAGACTTTCTACTAGATTTTAGAGGAGCATTGCTGTGAGGATTTGATTGCATTCAACGTCAGGAGCATTAGTGAAGTCTGGATGTTGGATGATCACAGCACAGCTCTTCCACTGCTCCACAGCTCAATGCTTGGGGGCTTTATACCCCTCTATGCATTAATGAGAAGGGCTGTTCATACACGTTTGGACAGATGTAGCATTGTGTGATGGGGGTTCTAGATAAAGGGGGGGGGGGTCTCAAAAACATTATTTAGCATAACTCTGCAGACCATCATCATCTACATTCCCATGATCCTCTAAGCTTTACCCTACCTTCTACACTCCAGGAGTTCCTCCCCCTTAAAGTTAACCGGCTGTTCCAATGACCAGCCACTCCCCTCAGACCTACAGCTGGGGGACGCCGGCCTGTCCGTCATTCTGCTGCAGGAGAAAAAATGAAGAGTTATGAGGAAGCTGAAGTATCAGTTTGTAGACTGAAGCGTCTCACATTATCTCACCTTATCTCACCTTATCTCACCTAATCTGACCTTTCCTCTTCAGTGGAATCCAGTCCTGGACGTCGTCACCGTAGAGAGGGTCCGGCTCTCTGTTCTGTGTTTTTATATAATAAATAATAAAATTTGAAGCTGATCTTCATGCAGGAATCCGTCCAGAAGAGCAGACCTGAGCTCATAAACACCGCTCCACCTGTCTGCTCCACCTGTCTGCTCCACCTGTCCGCTCCACCTCACTCAGCTCCGCTCTGGGTTTAACAGAGAGGTAATGAGCGTCCTGCCTGACCAGTATCAGATAGTAACCAGTACAGCGGTGACCAGTATCAGATCTGCTCCTCTTACCGTGTGTCCGTCTGATCCGGGGTGTTCTGATGAAGATCCCGTCCGGGCTGATCTCTGTGGTTCTGTGTAATCGGTCGGTGCAGGTGTGTGTGATTGGAGGTGGAGGAGGTGGAGAGAGCTGCTGCTCGGAGCTCTGTCAGTTTAATGGAATGTGGATTTTCAGGATCAGGGTCGGGGCTTCAGGAGCAGGAGGAGCTCTCAGTGATCCGAGCTCACAGAGTCCTGTTAGACCGTGTTGGAAACAGAATCCGAACGCAGTAAAGGCATTAAATTATTCCTGCCAGCAGAAAAACTGCAGCATTACTGAAAAATTGTGGAATTCTGAGGCTGTTCCAGATGTTGACAGAAGGTCTAATGATTTCTGTGAATGATGAACTCCCTCTCTGTAAGTGCAGCTGAGTGTTCTTCAGTAGAGGTCTCTAGTACTCTGCAGTAGTACAGTACTAGTCTCATTACACTGTTCACTTCTGCTGGAAACTAAAGGGTTCTCTCAGTGGGATCAGAGCAGATTTAGATAAACCAGTTCTCCCATTGGTCAGGATTTTACTGGTAGAACTAAAGGCTGTCAGATTAACCACCAACATGACTCAATTAAAGAGCTGAACCTGTACTATAGTGAAAATACGGGTAATTTGATTTATTTACTTACTTCACATTTATTTACATATATTACTTAGAATACATACAAACTGCAGTTTCCCACATCCTATCAATAAGCCCCATGCTCGTGTCCCCATCACATTTTTTTCTCATAAGGACAAACAATGTCAATAGTTATCTAGAACCTGATCACAGTTTAAGCTGTGGGGCTCTATTCAGTCACTTCTCAGTCCTGATCACAAGGCTGGCTGATTTCTCCATGGTGTTGAACACGGGGTAGATCTTCTCTCCCTCTGAGAAGAGCATGTTGCTGAAGGTGTAAATGTGAGCTTTAGTCTCTGTGTTGTAAAATGCGACCCACTTCTCATCCACATCCATACACACCCCCAGCACCCGGGGTAGAGAGTCGACTTGCAGGCGGTTGCTGGAATTTTCCAGGGCTGTGAAGGACTGTCTGAAGTGGTAGAGACACCAGTATCCATTACTGGGACAGAAGGTGAACTGACCCTTCCTCTCAGCAGACTGCCGGGTCACCCCGATAGTGAACTCTCGGTTAACCTCCACCTCCCAGAAGTGCCGTCCTGAGCTGAAGCCTTCTTTGGCCAGGACACAATGAGATTTGTCAAATCTCTGGGAGCTCTGATGGACAGTTGTCTTGTCTCCCACTCTGACTCCTTTGCCATCTTTGGAGATCTGGAGAGCGCAGTGAGCTGTATCAGGATCCAGAACCACATTAGCTGGAAAAAAACGTGGCATATTTTTAACATGTAATCAAACGTCACAGTCAGCAACCCCCTGAGCCAGTCCTGGTATTTGATGTGTTTTATCTCAACCCATAAAGCCCTTGATTTGCCACCTGATTTCCAAATGTGTGTTTTATGAGGGTTTCTGTTCAGGGGTTCGAATAATTCTGAGACTGCAGCTGTCATTAAAAGTGGCAATTTGAGAAAGCACCAAATATTAGTTGTGGTAAGCTAGAGGAGCCTGTGGCTGCTGATTGTTGCTGCTTAGAGGAGCTCAAAGCTGCTGATTGTTGCTGCTTAGAGGAGCTCAAGGTTGCTAATCGTTGCTGCCTAGAGGAGCTCATGGCTGCTGATTGTTGCTGCTTAGAGGAGCTCATGGCTGCTGATTGTTGCTGCTTAGAGGAGCTCATGGCTGCTGATTGTTCCTGCCTAGAGGAGCTCATGGCTGCTGATTGTTCCTGCCTAGAGGAGCTCATGGCTGCTGATTGTTGCTGCTTAGAGGAGCTCATGGCTGCAGGGGTCACAGTAGTTATAAAGCTTTGACATTTGCATCACATGGTCTTTCCTGAAGTTGACTATGGACAAGCCTAAGCCCTAACAAGCTAATTGAAGTCTGAGACCTTGGTAAAAGTTGGCTGAGGGATTAAATCTCTAATGCTGCTCAAACTTTTGCCTTTCTGTTTTTGCCTTTTGGAGATTCGTTCATCCTCTATTTACTGAGCTATTCACAGAAAGTTTGAGCAGCTTTGATTAAACGCTAATATCTCTCTCTTTGTCTGACTCACCTGCTTCAGGTGTCTTCCCCCTGCAGATGACACCCGGGAACTTCAACTCAGTGATCTTCTGGTTCAGCAGAGCAATCTCATTCCTCAGAGCTTGCTTCTCCTTGCGCTCCTCCTTGATCGTTTTCTTCAGCAGAGCGTTCTCCTGAAGTATCTCGAGGTTCTTGCTGACCTCCACCAGTAGGTGTCTCCTCAGTGCCTCTACTGTGTAGTGATCTATGACGTGTATCTCGCAAAAGGAGGCGAGGCAGGTCATGCAGGACTTACATGCTTTCATCTTGTCTCCTTCACACAGATCACACACCACATCTCCAGGAACTGCTTGGCGAGGGTTCTGCCTGGGTTCTTGAGGTCTCTCAGAAGATGGATTAGTAATCATAGATATATAGCTGTACGCAGCGGAGACCCCTCGTCCAGACGGCTCACTGAAAGATGGAGTACAGTATCAGATATTTGTCATTTAGCCTAACTTAAAGGACGGGTTCAGTGAGAACATCTGAGAACAGACTCCAGCTTCTCTATTCCTGATGGTGTTGATGGTCTGGTTAAAAAACACCCTCATAACTGTTTCATAGGCCCTAAAATAAACCCTGGTGGGACTCCATGAGTCATAGACTGATATAACTATACACTGATCAGACCTAATATAGCCATCACAGCTCTGACCAGCTAGAACAGCAGAACATTGGAGGCATGGACTCACACCAGACCTCTGAATGTGTCCTGCTGTGGTATCTGCACCACAACCAATGAGCATCACTGAGGCCTTGGACGCCCATGACCTCAGCTGTCCTTCCCTGGTACACTTTTGGTCAGTATTGACCACTGCATACCGGGAGGGGGAACACTCCCCACAAGACCTGCTTGTTGATGTTCTGGAGATGTTCTGACCTAGTCATTGTCTAGAACATCACAGTGTGGTTCTTCTCAAAGTGTCAACGCTGTAACACCTTTTTGGCTTTTTTCCAGGCTGACCCCAATATTGCATAAAGTATTTCATCTCTGTCCTGCGAAAACCTTGTATCAGAACAGTAGCTGTGTAGAAGGTTTTATTCAGAGTCATGTTGGAGCGTTTCTATTGGTCCGTTCATCATGAAGTTCTGATACAGTGTAAAGAACAGCTGCAGATTCACATCATGAAGAAAAGAGAGAAACAGCAGAGATGGAGATGCAAGGTTTTTGAGTGACAGCGATGAGCTGCTCTTCCTACATGTTGGTCTGTTGAGACAGACTCTGGATGAAGCTCCTGGATGCTGGCTGTAGATCAAGTCACAGCACCAGACTCTCCCACTGCTCATATTTACCTCACAGTATCATAAGGCCGCGGTACGGACGCGGCGCTCCTCGCAGACTTGCGGCCGGGAGAGCGTGGCCTGCGCCCATTTCTGCTTTAAAGAAAACACACAGACACGCTGATCAGCACCGGCAGAGACAAGCGACCATCCACGTAAGCTGCTGTAGGCTGAATGGGTGGGGCTAAACTGCTGTAGGCTGAATGGGTGGGGCTAATCTGCTGTAGGCTGAATGGGTGGGGCTAAACTGCTGTAGGCTGAATGGGTGGGGCTAAACTGCTGTAGGCTAAATGGGTGGGGCTAAACTGCTGTAGGCTGAATGGGTGGGGCTAAACAACAGAACTGTTCTATTCTACCTTTTATGGTCCACAGGTTCCGTCTCTCTAAAGTTATTGGGTTGATCTTTGGACCAGTTACTGATCTTGGACCCACAGCTGGGAGAGTCGGGCCTGTCCACTTTTTTACTACAAGAGAGAACACAGAGTTTAGGTCACAGTGGACCGTTACAACAGACCATCATCATCTACATTCCCATGATCCTCCAAGCTTTACCCTACCTTCTACACTCCAGGAGTTTCCCCCCCTTAAAGTTAACAGGCTGATCCAATGACCAGCCACTCCCCTCGGACCTACAGCTGGGGGACGCCGGCCTGTCCGTCATTCTGCTGCAGGAGAAAAAATGAAGAGTTATGAGGAAGCTGAAGTATCAGTTTGTAGACTGAAGCGTCTCACATTATCTCACCTTATCTCACCTAATCTGACCTTTCCTCTTCAGTGGAATCCAGTCCTGGACGTCGTCACCGTAGAGAGGGTCCGGATCTCTGTTCTGTGTTTTTATATAATAAATAATAAAATTTGAAGCTGATCTTCATGCAGGAATCCGTCCAGAAGAGCAGACCTGAGCTCATAAACACCGCTCCACCTGTCTGCTCCACCTGTCTGCTCCACCTGTCCGCTCCACCTCACTCAGCTCCGCTCTGGGTTTAACAGAGAGGTAATGAGCGTCCTGCCTGACCAGTATCAGATAGTAACCAGTACAGCGGTGACCAGTATCAGATCTGCTCCTCTTACCGTGTGTCCGTCTGATCCGGGGTGTTCTGATGAAGATCCCGTCCGGGCTGATCTCTGTGGTTCTGTGTAATCGGTCGGTGCAGGTGTGTGTGATTGGAGGTGGAGGAGGTGGAGAGAGCTGCTGCTCGGAGCTCTGTCAGTTTAATGGAATGTGGATTTTCAGGATCAGGGTCGGGGCTTCAGGAGCAGGAGGAGCTCTCAGTGATCCGAGCTCACAGATCAAACAGTCCTGAACACAGAAACTGCAAATCATGACCAACCTGTTTTAACTGAGAGGCTGATGAGCACGATCCGGACTCTAGATGGCAGTGTTGCCATGCAGCGGTTGCTATTAAGCCATGCAGTGGCTTGTGCGACAGCTTTGCCCAACAGTGGCAGTACTGAACCCACCCCGACAAACCCGATGTTATGTATAAACACATCTCATTTACATATCTCCGCCTATTCAGCCTACCACAGTTTAGCCCTGCCCACTCATACTGCAGTTCTCTGAGTGCTTCAGCTCCTTTAACGAGGTTCAGCCAACCAGGACAGAGCCTGTTTACATATATCAGTTCTCACTCTCCTGCGTGTGGAACCTGTGGGTTCTAAGCAGTCAGTGGGTTCTCCAGCGCTGTAGAACACATACAGGCGGTTACTCATGTTACTCACTCCCATAGCAACAGTAGATTCCCTGTGCTGCTGACTATGGTCAACAATAAGCCCGGACTGGTGTGGCAGCAGGTCTATGGAGAGGGTCCACTTTCATTTTGCTCTGCGTCTGACCTCAAACTGGGTCAAGCAGTGTGTAAAGTACAGTAATAAATATACTGTTAGAGAACAACGGTTGCCTTGGTGCCTCAGTTGACCACCAGAGGACAGCACTCCTCCATTTAACTCCGCTGTAAGCCTCCCTCTGTAGATCTGTGGATCTGCTCGGTTCAGGTGAAGGCTGTAAACAGAACCTGCTCACAGTAATGACCTCATAAACATGTGAGAACACAGAGGCCATGGTTTCCTGACTACTGCACTGGAGTCAGAAGCCATAGTTGTGCAATGAGAGCAAGCTGTGGCAAGTTCTGTTAGATTAGATAAGCCGAATGACGCCAGAGATAGATCCTTCTAAGCAGCAACAATCAGCAGCCATGGCCTCCTCTAAGCAGCAACAATCAGCAGCCATAAGCATTAGCTCACAAAGACGGTTTTAGGAAGTGGTCCCAAGTCAAGGAGGTCCCAGGATCAGGGATGAATTATAGTCTATGAGGCTCCTGGGGAGAAGCCTCTCTGAGATCCTTCACAGTCCAACAATAACACTGAAAATGTAATAAAAAAAAGATCATAAATAAAAATGTCCCAGCTTAGCAAGCAAGGGTCTGTCGCACTACAGCGCCCCCTAGTGCACAGCCTTGATTAAGGGTCCAACAGTGGCAGCTCAGCAAACCTTAGTATCAACCCCACAAACCTGTGCTGAATAAACCACGGAGAGAGCACGGCCCCAAGTAGCCAGCTTTGGCCTTGGGGTCTCAGGCCTTCAGCAGGGGGGTGTTCAGGATGGTGGGGGCTGGATACAGGGCAGTGAACTGGTTCCAGTAGAGGCTTTTGGACATTTTCTCGTCTTCAATTTGCAACGTTGTCTACAAACTTTACCACCAATCAGATATTTCTGCAGATTCCCCTGAAGACTTACCCTTGTTTCTGTACAGCTGTGTGTCCACGCCTGGCATTATTAGGCAGCATGGAGCCAATAGGGTCATGATGTTGATCTGCTCCAGAGAGTCCTATTCTATTGGCAGTACTTCCTCTCTACAGAGACTAGACAAGCTGTGTCAGCAATGGGTGCAGCTTAAAGTAGCTAATGTGTTCATTAGAAGGGGTGTCCACAAACATTTGGACATATAGTGTGTGTGTGTGTGTGTGTATGTGAGTGTACTCTAATCAGGCTGTGGTAGATGCTACTTTCATTTCCTGCCTAAAAAACATTCCCTCTGGTGAACTCCCACGCTGGCCCAAACACATCAATCAGAGCTTCAGCAGGGGGTCGAACAGCTCCTACAGCGGGAACCAACCGGGAGCTTTTACACCCAAAAACACTTTAAACAGTTTTCACACACTCCTCCAGAACACACACACACACACACACACACACACACACTGCATACTGTGTTTCTGAACAGAGAGAATCTGTAAATCTTCAGAAATTAAAAATAAAAACATCAGAAGCAGCTTATTTGATTATAAGCAGTTTTATTACTCAAGAGGCTTTATAACAGTCTTATAAAGTATTGATTAATAGATGATGCTCGAACACAGAACACAAAACAAGTTCTCTATACAAATGAACACAAACACAATTAGAGCACACGCCTGGCTCGCCTTCAGAGGAGAACTCCACAGACTTCTCAAAATCCCTGCAGAACTCAGTGGAGGTGAATGGAAGCAGGTGTCGGTCGCCATGACTACAACAACACAGATACAGCCCATAATTTATCTCCTATCCAAACCCACCAGTGCAGCTACACGAGTCTTCTGAGTTTTATATGGAATGATGATGATGATGATGATGATGAAGGTAAAATAGTGAATAGAGAATCTCCACTAATGCAGTTCTCTTTAGGGACTACTTTCTGTAGCTGCACTACACCCTGCAGCATGTATCCCTCCACCATTTTAATGATCTGGTTCTAAAAGCAGGTTCTAGAGCCGAACTCTTCTCAGAACTCTGGTAGAACCGTGTCTCAGGCATCAGGCAGCGTCTTCATCACCATTAGGTGAAGAACTTTCTGTGAGGAGCTTTTATTAGAGCTTCAGACGTCTGCTTCCCTTCACCTCCACTGTAGAACCACAGCTCTGACTGGGGGAGCTTATCTAGAACCTCCACTGTAGAACTCCAGCTCTGACTGGGGGAGCTTATCTAGAACCTCCACTGTAGAACCACCGCTCTGACTGGGGGAGCTTATCTAGAACCTCCACTGTAGAACCACCGCTCTGACTGGGGGAGCTTATCTAGAACCTCCACTGTAGAACCACCGCTCTGACTGGGGGAGCTTATCTAGAACCTCCACTGTAGAACTCATGAGATCTGTTTAATTATGCAGAGAATTTAGAAAAGTAGGTGGAGTTTCCCTTTCAGTAGCTTATAACTGATCCCAGGAAACAGTAGCAGCACATCGGCCCCGTCGCTGTGTAGGGCAGGAAGCTCAGCGTGTGTTTCTACAGTGACACAGGTGAGTTTGCACGGTGATCTCAGGTGCATCACTATGCTGGTTATAGGTGAGTATTTGATGAGGGCTTGGTCACACTATAGTACGCAGAAGTGTTCATTATTGTTCAGGGGTCATGTAGACACAGGGCTACAACAACAACCATCTAACATCCATGGAAAGTTCATTCTCCGTATCGTCAGTGCTGTAGAAGATGTTAAAGGAGAGTATCGTCCTGAAACAATGATAAACATACACTGCAAACAACATTTAAATAACCTTAAATCTAGTTAATAATGCTAATATTATAACAATCTTATTATGAGATTATTATAAGAATATTATAGATATTTATTTATAATTAGATAAATAAAAAATATATTGATATAATTTATTAAAATTACTACCGAAACAAACCTTATAATATATAATATATAATATTCTACAGTCAATAAAATCAATAAAGCTGAGTTTAATATTTGATCTCATTATCTGATCTCAGCTGAGCTCTAGTACAAAGGTCTAAAAAGTATACTAGATTTATAATGCATTTTTTTACACTATAATAGTATAATAAGTATAAGCTTATATGTTTATATTCTTATGACAATCTCATAATGAAAAATATTAGACATTTTAACCAGATTTATGATCTTTTTCTCACCATGTCATATTTTGCAGTGCGCTGCAGTTATTGCTCAGTCCTGTAAACGCCCGAGTTTGGTGTAAAGCAGCTTGAGGACACGACCCTCACAGCAGGACCAACAACGAGACCAGTAACAACACAGAGACAACATTAAACCAGTACATATTAATACACACACACACACACACACACACACACAAGACAAGAGGCTTCAGCACAGCAGCTTAAACTACAGCCCTGCAATCATCTGCAGCTTCCTCCTGGAAGCAGCAAAACAAAACCCTGGAATAAAAAACACCTGGAAAAGCACATTTCCTCACCTTCCTCACACCTTCCTTCAGTTTCTGAAGTTTCTGAAGTGTTGAAGCGTACCACAAAGACGTCCTTCACGAAAACGGTTGTTAAAGTGAGATGCAAAAAAGGGCAGTCAATCAGAATAGAGTGTATTTACATACAGTCGCTTTGAGCATCAGAAAATCCTTGTCCAGAACAGCAGCAGCTTCACAGCAGAAGGAAGAAGCCTTCTTAACTCAGTGGAAGTCACTGTGGAAGATTCTCTTCATTTTAAGAGATTTTGGAGCATTTCTATTGGATACAGTATGAAGAACGACTGTCAGACTCACATCATGGAGAAAGGATGCCAATAATGGAGATACAAGGCTTTGTACAGAAGTGTAAATTGTAAGTGATAAAGCGAGGTTGGACAGCGGTCACATATAAAGACTTTTTCACATATAAAGAGTTTTTGGTTCTTAAAATATCAAGAAATGCGGGATCTTTAAATTCAAACGCCAGTTTAGCTTAGCAAGACGCTCTAAATCGGCCTTCAGTCTGGTCTGGAACCAGCGGGAGCTTCAGAGTACCGAGCTTTAAAGGGTTAAGACAGCTAGAAGAAGTACCGCACTAATACTCCTTCATGTCTCAGCTTAGCTACTAATACCCAGCAGCCCTGCTCCTCCTTTAGAGACGAGCAAAGACCTACAGAAATACAAATAATACAAATACTGAAACACTGAGGGGTAGACTTGTCACATTAGGTAGATTATGGTATGTAGTTGGTTATAAGTGCATCACAAACAGCTAGCTAGCATATTATTAATAGCAATATCGCTTTAGAAAGTAGTGAACCAAGTCAAATTAAGCTGGTCTTCTTCCAAAACGCAGGTCAAATACTGACTAATGACCCGAGTCCCAAATGTTTTCTTCATAATAGTGTTTAACTGCCTCCTCTTCAAACGTCTACCCCCTCCGAGGCTCAGGTTAGCCGCAGGTCAGGGTAAGCTAGTTTCAGGAAGACCTGTTAAGACAGTGGGGAAGAAATTCAACGCACACTCAACAACAGGGACAGATGATGGATGTTCCGGATGTCTGTCTTCAATATTAGTGTTAAACTGTCCCCTTGTAAAAAGGTCACGCCCACTGGGGCTAATGTTAGCCACTAATCTTAGCCAGGATAGTTTAGATAGTGGGGAACAAACTCAGCGTAAACGAATGTTCGGAAAGCAGATCAAATATCGACAAATGACCAATATTTTAAAGTTTATGTAATAAAAGGAGGTTTCTATTTGAACTGTTCTCTTTTATACTACACAGGGTAACGTTAGCTACAGGGAAGGGAAGGTAACTGTAGGTAAGCTAGGTTAGATAGTGCTGAACAAACTCAACATATACTCAACAGCAGGGAGGAATGACGGTGGTTTTTAATGTTTACTGCGAAATAGTGTCGAACTGCCCCATTTTAAAGGTTCCATGCTAATGTTAGCCAGATTCTCATTATAGAAAATATGTTTATTTATGTTTTCTTTAAAACACTGTCTAGTGTCTAAGAGTTTAACTGTCCCATTTTAAAGTGTCCACACCCACTGAGGCTAGTTTAAAGTGAAGGTAAGCTAATTTTAGATATGCTAGTTTAAATAGTGGTGAGGAAACTCAACATAAGCTGATCATTGGTTTTAATGCGGTTCTTCTAAACTGTTCATTTTTAAAGTATCCAAACCTACTGAGGCTAAAGTTAGCCATGGATCAAGGTAGGCTAATTTTAAGTAGTGATATAGTATCATCAGATTGTGTCAAATGATCAATATTAATAATATTAATAAGTTTTTCTCCCAAACACGTTTCTATGTGAACTGTCCCCTCCCAACAGGTTAATTTCACAAACTCCCGAAGTCTTTAATCGAGCGTCTTTTCTGCAACTGCAGGTGGAGAACGTCAAAAGCAGTGGATGAGCTGCACAGAAGCCCTAAGGTTACTGTGACTGTTCCTTGAACGAGTCTCTTCTTTAGTCTTAACGTGGTGAGCGGTGACAGCAGGTCTGGTGGAGAGGGACTGTTAGCGACCTTCACGTGAAGACGACAAAGAAGACCGCCCCCCCGGCATCACAGCAGCGCTATGTTTTTGTATCATCATCATTGACAGCGACACGACACGAGTGATGGGTGGGTATTCACAAGTGAGCGTTTTGGAAAGGGGGTGGAAAAAAAAGCAAAAGTCTTGACTTAGCAGTTTTGCGTGGGTCACGTGACGGAGGGTGGGTCGTGCGGTTTGTTGAGCTGGTCTCATGGCTTTTGTTGGGAGATTAGCAGAGCACACAGTGGTGAGATAGGGCCGGTCTGCTGCGGCAGAGACGGCCTCAGCCACCCGACCCTGAAAAACACAGCCGAACCTGACCAAACAGCCCCCCCACCTCCATCACCAACACCTCCACCACCACCACCATCAGCAGCCCTACCTTAGATAAATGTGTGTGTGGATGCTCAGACCCTGAAAAACACCGCCGGGATGCCTCAGCTCATCAAGCTAACCCACTCTTTCTGAAACACTTTGGGATTTTTTTTTTTTTTTTTAATTTTCGTTTTTTTTTTACGTCCTCCGTCACGGTCTCTTTGCGAGAGAAGTGGGGAACCCTCTTCGAAACTCCTTTTGGTTCCCTCCAATGAACCCTCACCCTGCGCCGAGGAGCATCGTCTGCCAAAACGGTGAGTTCAGGCCTGCGTGTCACTGTGTGCTGTGCTCAGAGGCTTAGCCTAGCGTAGCTGTCCCGCTAGCTCCCATGTGGAGCCCACAGCTCTGTGAAAGTGATGGTGTCGGTTCACACAAAGCCACGATGGGGGGACGGGTTTAACTCATGGAGCAACAGTGAAGGACAAGAGGGTGAACAGTGCTCACGGTTTGGGAGATCTAATGCAGAAAGAGACCTCTCTCTCTCTCTTTCTCCCTCTCATGGTCTCATTTATTCCCTGTGTCTCTCGCCCAGCGTAGGGTAACACTGCAGGGGTCAAAGGGGGGGTCCTTCACCTCTCACAGTAGTGCAGGGTGAAGCTCCCAGAACTCTTCTGCTCTCCGATGCTCCACTGCTCCAGATCCAGCTTGTCATCCAAGTCCTCGTCGTCCTCTTCCTCCTCCTCATAGTGGCTGGGCTCCTCTATGGAGCTCTCCATGCGGTAGCAGTAGGGCTGCCCCTCAGTGTACTCATAGATGGTGGGCAGGCTGCTCTTCAGGCTGCACCGCCGCCTCAGGGCCACCAGGAGGGGCTGTAGAGAGCACAAACAGGATCACTCTAATTCATGTTTTGTCATTATATCACTATCCAAATATCATAAGGTTCATTTCTAGATCACTTTAGATCCCTGTTTTGATCTTATTTCAGAGACCTTTGATCTAGTTACATTTAAGAAGATTGTAAAGATATACTTTTTAGCAGTGGAAAAAATGTGTGGATCATTCGCTTCCAGTCTGTCAGAATGAGTGTGTGGATCATATGAACATTATAGAGCATTATAGAGCGCCCCCTACGCTTCCTGTAGTGTATTACAGTCTGTCAGAATGAGCGTGTGGATCATATGAACATTATAGAGCATTATAGAGCGCCCCCTACGCTTCCTGTAGTGTATTACAGTCTGTCAGAATGAGCGTGTGGATCATATGATCATTATAGAGCATTATAGAGCGCCCCCTACGCTTCCTGTAGTGTATTACAGTCTGTCAGAGTGAGCATGTGGATCATATGAACATTATAGATATATTTTCTTAGCTTTTATTTTTTAATAAATTACATTACTTATTGTTGCCAAAACATTTGTTGTCTAAGTTGCTGTGACAGAAACAGTAGCACAAATGCTCTCGTAGTCAACATTCGTCGTAGTCGTACCTGAGGCATGGTGAAAATGTCCACATTGTTACCAAGGTCAATCCAGGCCAGACAGGAGAAGCTCTTGGGGTTCTTCAGCGCCTCTGTCAGGTCCTTCATGATGGCCATGGTCAGGCGATTTCCGTTGAGGGCCAGCGTGGTGAGTTTGGGCAGGGTGATCAGGAGTGGCAGGAGCAGCCGCAGCCCCTCGTCCCGCAGCTCGGTGAAGCTCAGGTCCACAGAGATCACGGCGCCACCACTGGTCTGGAGATAATACGCCACATGCCGTATATCACGCATCGACAGGGGGATGCCGGAGAGGTCCACAGAGTCGCTGCAGAGCTTCTTCTGTAGGCTGGTTTTAAGACTGGAAAGAGGACGGAAAGAGACCGTTATCAGCTGTGTTATTCTGTAAGGACTAGCACCTAACTCTAACCTTAACCTTGACTTAACCCTAAAACCTAACCCTAAAATGGTTAGGGGTAAGGTTAGGGTTGAGTGTAGGGTTAAGGTTAGGGTTAAGGGTTAGGGTTAGAGACTGATCATGAACATGTCAGGCAGGCTGGCTTTCCCTGTGTTGGCAGTGCTCAGGTGTTAGCGGTGTGTGCACTGAGGTGGGGGTGGGATACTGCTTAGCAGTGCTGAGGGTTATTTCCGGCTCTATTGTGAACTCTGTCTGCGAGCTGGGAATTAGGTACTATTGTTACTTTCACTATGTGTCTGTCCCATTCAGACACACTGTGTGTGTTTGGGGGGGGGGGTGTATAACCAGAACAGCAGATCCAACAAAACATCCTGCACACACTCTTCCAGCCCTTTACCAACATAGCGTACGTTTACATTAGAGTTTAATGGACTAGCTGGTCGTCAAGCTGGTCATACTGGGGCATTAGAGCTCCGGGCTGTTGATGACAAGGTTGTGGGTTTAATACCCGGGCTTGGCAAGCTGTAACTGTTGGGCCCTTGAACCTGCCCACTGCTCCGGGCACTGTGTGTGTTTGCTCACTAGTGTGTGTTCACTGCACGGATGGGTCAAAGACGGATTTATTCCATCTGTGTTGCCTTTGTCTGGTAAGTTAAAGCTAATGGACCAGCATGGTTAGGCTGGTAAAGCTGGTCAACCAGAATGGTCATGCTAGTAAACCACCAGACTCTGGTCAAGAGCTGACCAGCTTCAAGAATCAAGTAAATGCAGCAGTGAAGATTAATAGTGGAAACACCTCTATTTCCTCTGATTTCAGTGCAGCTGAAAATAAGCACTGGGTTATTTCTACTGCTACAGTGACCATGTCCTTACTCTTACTACTGCTGAAGAATAGTGACTACATATAACAGCCATGCAGCTCTCCAACACCCATCACTCGTCTCTCCAAGGGCACTCCTAAAGTAGTGAGGAAGGGTTTATTAATGAATTAGAAATGCACTGTGTTTCTGTCTGTCTGCACTGTGTTTCTGTCTGTCTGCACTGTGTTTCTGTCTGCACCGTGTTTCTGTCTGCACCGTGTTTCTGTCTGTCTGCACTGTGTTTCTGTCTGCACCGTGTTTCTGTCTGCACTGTGTTTCTGTCTGCACCGTGTTTCTGTCTGTCTGCACCGTGTTTCTGTCTGCACCGTGTTTCTGTCTGTCTGCACTGTGTTTCTGTCTGCACCGTGTTTCTGTCTGCACCGTGTTTCTGTCTGTCTGCACTGTGTTTCTGTCTGCACCGTGTTTCTGTCTGCACTGTGTTTCTGTCTGTCTGCACTGTTTCTGTCTGCACCGTGTTTCTGTCTGCACCGTGTTTCTGTCTGTCTGCACTGTGTTTCTGTCTGCACCGTGTTTCTGTCTGCACCGTGTTTCTGTCTGTCTGCACTGTGTTTCTGTCTGCACTGTGTTTCTGCCTGCACCGTGTTTCTGTCTGTCTGCACCGTGTTTCTGTCTGTCTGCACCGTGTTTCTGTCTGTCTGCACCGTGTTTCTGTCTGCACCGTGTTTCTGTCTGTCTGCACCGTGTTTCTGCCTGCACTGTGTTTCTGTCTGTCTGCACTGTGTTTCTGTCTGCACCGTGTTTCTGTCTGTCTGCACCGTGTTTCTGTCTGCACTGTGTTTCTGTCTGCACCGTGTTTCTGTCTGCACCGTGTTTCTGTCTGTCTGCACCGTGTTTCTGTCTGCACCGTGTTTCTGTCTGTCTGCACTGTGTTTCTGTCTGCACCGTGTTTCTGTCTGCACTGTGTTTCTGTCTGCACCGTGTTTCTGTCTGTCTGCACCGTGTTTCTGTCTGCACCGTGTTTCTGTCTGCACCGTGTTTCTGTCTGTCTGCACTGTGTTTCTGTCTGCACCGTGTTTCTGTCTGCACTGTGTTTCTGTCTGCACTGTGTTTCTGTCTGTCTGCACTGTGTTTCTGTCTGCACTGTGTTTCTGTCTGTCTGCACTGTGTTTCTGTCTGTCTGCACTGTGTTTCTGTCTGCACCGTGTTTCTGTCTGCACCGTGTTTCTGTCTGCACTGTGTTTCTGTCTGTCTGCACCGTGTTTCTGTCTGCACTGTGTTTCTGTCTGTCTGCACTGTGTTTCTGTCTGCACCGTGTTTCTGTCTGCACTGTGTTTCTGTCTGTCTGCACTGTGTTTCTGTCTGCACTGTGTTTCTGTCTGTCTGCACTGTGTTTCTGTCTGCACCGTGTTTCTGTCTGCACTGTTTCTGTCTGCACTGTGTTTCTGTCTGCACTGTGTTTCTGTCTGCACTGTGTTTCTGTCTGTCTGCACTGTGTTTCTGTCTGCACCGTGTTTCTGTCTGCACTGTGTTTCTGTCTGCACTGTGTTTCTGTCTGTCTGCACTGTGTTTCTGTCTGCACCGTGTTTCTGTCTGTCTGCACTGTGTTTCTGTCTGCACCGTGTTTCTGTCTGCACTGTGTTTCTGTCTGCACTGTGTTTCTGTCTGTCTGCACCGTGTTTCTGTCTGTCTGCACTGTGTTTCTGTCTGCACCGTGTTTCTGTCTGCACCGTGTTTCTGTCTGCACCGTGTTTCTGTCTGCACTGTGTTTCTGTCTGTCTGCACTGTGTTTCTGTCTGTCTGCACCGTGTTTCTGTCTGCACTGTGTTTCTGTCTGCACTGTGTTTCTGTCTGTCTGCACCGTGTTTCTGTCTGCACCGTGTTTCTGTCTGCACTGTGTTTCTGTCTGCACTGTGTTTCTGTCTGTCTGCACCGTGTTTCTGTCTGTCTGCACTGTGTTTCTGTCTGCACCGTGTTTCTGTCTGCACCGTGTTTCTGTCTGTCTGCACTGTTTCTGTCTGTCTGCACTGTGTTTCTGTCTGTCTGCACCGTGTTTCTGTCTGCACCGTGTTTCTGTCTGCACCATGTTTCTGTCTGTCTGCACTGTGTTTCTGTCTGCACTGTGTTTCTGTCTGTCTGCACTGTGTTTCTGTCTGCACTGTGTTTCTGTCTGTCTGCACCGTGTTTCTGTCTGCACTGTGTTTCTGTCTGCACCATGTTTCTGTCTGTCTGCACTGTGTTTCTGTCTGCACTGTGTTTCTGTCTGTCTGCACTGTGTTTCTGTCTGCACTGTGTTTCTGTCTGTCTGCACCGTGTTTCTGTCTGCACTGTGTTTCTGTCTGCACCGTGTTTCTGTCTGCACTGTGTTTCTGTCTGTCTGCACTGTGTTTCTGTCTGTCTGCACTGTGTTTCTGTTTGCACCGTGTTTCTGTCTGTCTGCACTGTGTTTCTGTCTGCACTGTGTTTCTGTCTGCACCGTGTTTCTGTCTGTCTGCACTGTTTCTGTCTGCACTGTGTTTCTGTCTGCACCGTGTTTCTGTCTGTCTGCACCGTGTTTCTGTCTGCACCGTGTTTCTGTCTGTCTGCACTGTGTTTCTGTCTGCACTGTGTTTCTGTCTGCACCGTGTTTCTGTCTGTCTGCACTGTTTCTGTCTGCACTGTGTTTCTGTCTGCACCATGTTTCTGTCTGTCTGCACTGTGTTTCTGTCTGTCTGCACTGTGTTTCTGTCTGCACTGTTTCTGTCTGCACCGTGTTTCTGTCTGCACTGTGTTTCTGTCTGTCTGCACTGTGTTTCTGTCTGCACCGTGTTTCTGTCTGCACCGTGTTTCTGTCTGTCTGCACTGTGTTTCTGTCTGTCTGCACCGTGTTTCTGTCTGCACCGTGTTTCTGTCTGCACCGTGTTTCTGTCTGTCTGCACTGTGTTTCTGTCTGCACCGTGTTTCTGTCTGCACTGTGTTTCTGTCTGTCTGCACTGTGTTTCTGTCTGCACCGTGTTTCTGTCTGCACTGTGTTTCTGTCTGTCTGCACCGTGTTTCTGTCTGCACCGTGTTTCTGTCTGCACTGTGTTTCTGTCTGTCTGCACTGTGTTTCTGTCTGCACTGTGTTTCTGTCTGCACCGTGTTTCTGTCTGTCTGCACCGTGTTTCTGTCTGCACCGTGTTTCTGTCTGTCTGCACCGTGTTTCTGTCTGCACCGTGTTTCTGTCTGCACTGTGTTTCTGTCTGTCTGCACTGTGTTTCTGTCTGCACTGTGTTTCTGTCTGCACCGTGTTTCTGTCTGTCTGCACCGTGTTTCTGTCTGCACCGTGTTTCTGTCTGTCTGCACCGTGTTTCTGTCTGCACCGTGTTTCTGTCTGCACTGTGTTTCTGTCTGTCTGCACTGTGTTTCTGTCTGCACTGTGTTTCTGTCTGTCTGCACTGTGTTTCTGTCTGCACCGTGTTTCTGTCTGTCTGCACCGTGTTTCTGTCTGCACCGTGTTTCTGTCTGCACCGTGTTTCTGTCTGTCTGCGCTGTGTTTCTGTCTGCACTGTGTTTCTGTCTGCACCGTGTTTCTGTCTGCACCGTGTTTCTGTCTGTCTGCACTGTGTTTCTGTCTGCACCGTGTTTCTGTCTGCACTGTGTTTCTGTCTGCACCGTGTTTCTGTCTGTCTGCACTGTGTTTCTGTCTGTCTGCACCGTGTTTCTGTCTGCACCGTGTTTCTGTCTGTCTGCACTGTGTTTCTGTCTGTCTGCACTGTGTTTCTGTCTGCACCGTGTTTCTGTCTGTCTGCACCGTGTTTCTGTCTGTCTGTCTGTCAATTGTTCATTCCAGCGGCGTCTCTCGCCCAAACACACAGCGCCCCCCTGCTCCCCCCCTCTCTCTCTCTCTCTCTCTCTCTGTCTCTCTCTCTCTCTCTCCCTCTCTCTCTCTCTCTCTCTCGATCGCTCTGTCTGTGCCGGCACTGTGTTTCTGTCTGTCTGCACTGTGTTTCTGTCTGTCTGCACTGTGTTTCTGTTTGCACCGTGTTTCTGTCTGTCTGCACTGTGTTTCTGTCTGCACCGTGTTTCTGTCTGTCTGCACTGTTTCTGTCTGCACTGTGTTTCTGTCTGCACCGTGTTTCTGTCTGTCTGCACCGTGTTTCTGTCTGCACCGTGTTTCTGTCTGTCTGCACTGTGTTTCTGTCTGCACTGTGTTTCTGTCTGCACCGTGTTTCTGTCTGTCTGCACTGTTTCTGTCTGCACTGTGTTTCTGTCTGCACCGTGTTTCTGTCTGTCTGCACTGTGTTTCTGTCTGTCTGCACT
The DNA here is from genome assembly GCF_030463535.1 of Salminus brasiliensis. Lineage (NCBI taxonomy): Eukaryota > Metazoa > Chordata > Actinopteri > Characiformes > Bryconidae > Salminus > Salminus brasiliensis. The sequence goes on along the minus strand of NC_132883.1, from coordinate 45,914,417 downwards.
GTGTTTCTGTCTGCACTGTTTCTGTCTGCACCGTGTTTCTGTCTGCACTGTGTTTCTGTCTGTCTGCACTGTGTTTCTGTCTGCACCGTGTTTCTGTCTGCACCGTGTTTCTGTCTGTCTGCACTGTGTTTCTGTCTGTCTGCACCGTGTTTCTGTCTGCACCGTGTTTCTGTCTGTCTGCACCGTGTTTCTGTCTGCACCGTGTTTCTGTCTGCACTGTGTTTCTGTCTGTCTGCACTGTGTTTCTGTCTGCACCGTGTTTCTGTCTGTCTGCACCGTGTTTCTGTCTGCACCGTGTTTCTGTCTGCACTGTGTTTCTGTCTGTCTGCACTGTGTTTCTGTCTGCACTGTGTTTCTGTCTGCACCGTGTTTCTGTCTGTCTGCACCGTGTTTCTGTCTGCACCGTGTTTCTGTCTGTCTGCACCGTGTTTCTGTCTGCACCGTGTTTCTGTCTGCACTGTGTTTCTGTCTGTCTGCACTGTGTTTCTGTCTGCACTGTGTTTCTGTCTGTCTGCACTGTGTTTCTGTCTGCACCGTGTTTCTGTCTGTCTGCACCGTGTTTCTGTCTGCACCGTGTTTCTGTCTGTCTGCGCTGTGTTTCTGTCTGCACTGTGTTTCTGTCTGCACCGTGTTTCTGTCTGCACCGTGTTTCTGTCTGCACCGTGTTTCTGTCTGTCTGCACCGTGTTTCTGTCTGCACCGTGTTTCTGTCTGCACCGTGTTTCTGTCTGTCTGCACTGTGTTTCTGTCTGCACTGTGTTTCTGTCTGTCTGCACTGTGTTTCTGTCTGCATTGTGTTTCTGTCTGCACTGTGTTTCTGTCTGCACTGTGTTTCTGTCTGTCTGCACTGTGTTTCTGTCTGCATTGTGTTTCTGTCTGCACTGTGTTTCTGTCTGCACTGTGTTTCTGTCTGTCTGCACTGTGTTTCTGTCTGCACTGTGTTTCTGTCTGTCTGCACTGTGTTTCTGTCTGTACTGTGTTTCTGTCTGCACTGTGTTTCTGTCTGTCTGCACTGTTTCTGTCTGTCTGCACCGTGTTTCTGTCTGTCTGCACCGTGTTTCTGTCTGCACTGTTTCTGTCTGTCTGCACTGTGTTTCTGTCTGTCTGCACCCTGTTTCTGTCTGCACCGTGTTTCTGTCTGTCTGCACCGTGTTTCTGTCTGCACTGTGTTTGTCTGTCTGCACCGTGTTTCTGTCTGTCTGCACCGTGTTTCTGTCTGCACTGTGTTTCTGTCTGTCTGCACTGTGTTTCTGTCTGCACCGTGTTTCTGTCTGTCTGCACTGTTTCTGTCTGTCTGCACCGTGTTTCTGTCTGTCTGCACTGTGTTTCTGTCTGCACTGTGTTTCTGTCTGTCTGCACTGTGTTTCTGTCTGTCTGCACCCTGTTTCTGTCTGCACTGTTTCTGTCTGCACTGTGTTTCTGTCTGTCTGCACTGTGTTTCTTTTTGCACCGTGTTTCTGTCTGTCTGCACTGTGTTTCTGTCTGTCTGCACTGTGTTTCTGTCTGCACTGTGTTTCTGTCTGTCTGCAGTGTTTCTGTCTGTCTGCACTGTGTTTCTGTCTGTCTGCACTGTGTTTCTGTCTGTCTGCACTGTGTTGTACTGTCTGTCTGCACTGTGTTTCTGTCTGCACTGTGTTTCTGTCTGCACCCTGTTTCTGTCTGCACTGTGTATCTGTATACAGTTGAAATGACAATAAATACCCTTGATTTCCAAAGAAACAGCGAATGAGCAGGTGTCCCAATACTTTTGTCCATACAGTTAATATAGTATAACATGGTATTCTGGCAGATATTGACGATATATTAACATATGTGGTCCATGAGGACGGAGGCTGTGACGGTGCTGGAGAGTCTTGAGAGTGTAATTGTGCTGTGTCACCCACCGCTGGGTTCACACTGCTGCTCAAATTGTTCATTCCAGCGGCGTCTCTCGCCCAAACACACAGCGCCCCCCTGCTCCCCCCCTCTCTCTCTCTCTCTCTCTCTCCCTCTCTCTCTCTCTCTCTCTCGATCGCTCTGTCTGTGCCGGCCTGTTTTATTATGACATGAGTTCCATTATCAGGATCAATTTCTCTCTCTGTCTCTCTCTCTCTCATACACACACACACACACACACACACACACACACAGTTAAATGCATTATAAACTACTGGGCTGTTCTGTCTGCAGCTCTAAAGCTGATTTCCCTCAAACACTGCCTGGAAACACTTACAGAGCTCAGTAACTCAACACCGCTGCTGCCCACCGCTCTGTAAAATCACGTGTGAATGCCCCTCTGCAAGCGTGGGTAGAGAGGCGTGTGCTGAATACTGGGGTATAACTTTGTATTACAGCTGCCACAGAATGCCCAGCTGTGTAAGTAGTTGGTTGATGAATAAACAGTAAGTGTGTGACTGTGGTTGGAGAGACCAATGCTCAGATGTCATTTCACAGGCCTGTTTCCCACCCTGTTATTTTACATTACGTTACATTACAGAATGAATCTCACTGATTTGGGTTTTTTTGATGGAGAACCCACATAATAGCACAGTTTTAGCACTGTAACAAAACACTGTAATCGTTCATTAGTCCTAATAGGTAGTTCTGCCGGGGTGTGCTGTTAGCAAGCTGAAGAGATTGATCAATGCTGGGGGCTTTATACCCCTCTAGTCCACGCCTGTAGATCTGCTCCAGAGAGTCCTATTCTATTGGCAGTACTTCTTCTCTACAGGGGCTAGACAAGCTGTGTGTGCATTTGCACATCTGTGTGCAGCTTAAAGTAGCTGAATGCATTCATTAGAAGGGGCGTCCACAAACTTTTGAACGTACAGTATAATATAAACTTCATTTTAGGGCAGCTCTATGGAGGCAGCGGTGGCTTGGCGGTTAGAGCAGCGGGTTATTGATCACAGGGTTGTATAAATGTAATAAAAATGTATTATTATTATTATTATCATTATTATTATATAACATAAGACCGAACTGTTTGTGTTTGTTTGAACATCCTCTGTTTTGAGAGATCCGGGTGTTAGACTGTAGTTTTATTTTGGCTGTGCCGCCCCTCGTCCCTGCAGCGGGAGCAGGTGTCATGGCTCCTTTGTCTACGGAGCCCAAATTCAATTTCTCTTCCAAATATAACTCCGGCCTGTTCTATACCAGCATCTGACAGCATTACTCTGACCTGCAGCTCAGCGCTGCGTGAGGAGGCAGCTGCGTCTCTCAGCGCCGTGACATTTCTGTCATCTCTGTGTTTAAACCGGGGGGTGAAGGAGGGGCTGACAGCAGCTTTGAAGCTGCTTTAGCGCCGACACAGATCAAAAAGTCATCAGCTCTGACAGACGCTTTCTTCTTAATGGGCCAATTAGGTCATCACAACCTTCTTCAGAATAATTACGTTTGTGTTGACTCTTTTAAACAGATCTGTCCGTTCTATGTGTACTGTAGCTCCGCCTCCTCAGTGTATATCACAATACCTACATTTAGAGCGTTATTAATATTCACCCTAATGAGAGACTGTAGCTCCGCCTCCTCAGTGTATATCACAATACCTACATTTAGAGCGTTATTAATATTCACCCTAATGAGAGACTGTAGCTCCGCCTCCTCAGTGTATATCACAATACCTACATTTAGAGCGTTATTAATATTCACCCTAATGAGAGACTGTAGCTCCGCCTCCTCAGTGTATATCTCAATACCTACATTTAGAGCGTTATTAATATTCACCCTAATGAGAGACTGTAGCTCCGCCTCCTCAGTGTATATCACAATACCTACATTTAGAGCGTTATTAATATTCACCCTAATGAGAGACTGTAGCTCCTCCTCCTCAGTGTATATCACAATACCTACATTTAGAGCGTTATTGATATTACACTAAGCTGGTTGTCAGTAGGATTGGTTCTGGTGGTGTTAGCGGTCTTTCTTGTGTCTAATTCTGCTCAGAAGGAAACTGGAGAGCTTCTTATTCTGCTTCTGCCGGTTGGTGTGACCTCATGCTGAAAGTGGACTCACCCAAGTTGACCCAAGTGAGCTGGAGAAGAACAGGGAACATGTCTAGAATATCTCATAAGATTATAATGGAGTTAGTGTCTAGACAGCTTGAACTAAAGAAACTATTTGGGTTCTTCACATCGCGCCGCTCTCTGCTCCACCATATGAAGTGTTTCTGTCAGGTTAACTGGAGCCAGCAGTAATCTGGGCTTGTTTACAGACAGATCTGACTTTTAATGAACTCACACAACAACAGTGTGTGGATTTCAGTGTGGAATTGTGTGCAGAACATCGCACACGAAGGACAACATTTGGTGCACCAGAAGGGTTGTCAGGTTCTCATTTTCCCCACAAAATTGTACCAGTATGAGCCGAGTGGCTTGTCCTTGAAGCCAGCTGGCGAAACCAATGCCAGCATCAGTTCTTAAGACAATACAAATACTGCAATACTTAATGTATTCATATTTATGTATTTTTCTAATAAATCCAATTTACTACCTATAATCAATTACTCATGACTGTAAAGTAAAAAATCTGCAAAAGTACTTAGGTAAGAAACATACTCTTTGTTTACTAAAGCAAAAGTCAAATAAAGTTTTTATTTGCTAAAAATGAAAGTATGTTTATGAGAAAAACAGAATTGAAGCTTTTGAATGACTAATCTGATGAAGCATGCTTCATATAGCCAGCGACACAAACTTACCAGGTACAAAAGCATTTATAATCAATTTGACTTCATCAGTTATTTAATCAGTTGGTCTAAGGCCCGGGTCTTCAAATCTGGGTCTTGAATCCAGTTTCCAGTCCTGGATTCTGTTCTGGAAGTTAAGAGAACCATTAATTGACTGATTGATTGACTGGCAACATAGTGTCACACCTACCAAGGATTACAAAGTCCAGAAAACTGGATTCAAGGCCCAGATATAAAGATCTCTGTGTGGGATAAACACACTTTGTCACCAGTAACTTGAGTAAGATGGGCTCATGTGGTAAGTGAATGGCTTCTGTCACTACTCCATCTTGGAAGATGTGAAAACATCAAAATATAAATGTAATATAAGTTATTAATATATCTCCTGATTACAGCAGGCTGGCGTTCGTCTGCCAGCAAACAGTGAAGATGCCGGTAACAGCTCCGAGATGAGGAGTTCAGAAAAAGGGAAATTGACTTTCAGGATTCCAGGCAGGTTTCGTATTTGTAATCAAGTGTCACAATGGATTACAGTCACTCCCGGTTCGCCTCTCGTCTCCGAGCAACCAGCGAGTGTGTGTCCCCCATTTTCTTCTTGTCACTTTCTGTCCAATCATGGAGGGATGGGGACACACTCCATAACTAATGTGGAGAGACCTGAACCACAAAACAAGCATATTGTCGCTGAACTGATCATATGAGCATTATAGAGCGCCCCCTACGCTTCCTGTAGTGTATTACAGTCTGTCAGAGTGAGCGTGTGGATCATATGAACATTATAGAGCATTATAGAGCGCCCCCTACGCTTCCTGTAGTGTATTACAGTCTGTCAGAGTGAGCGTGTGGATCATATGAACATTATAGAGCATTATAGAGCGCCCCCTACGCTTCCTGTAGTGTATTACAGTCTGTCAGAGTGAGCGTGTGGATCATATGAACATTATAGAGCATTATAGAGCGCCCCCTACGCTTCCTGTAGTGTATTACAGTCTGTCAGAATGAGCGTGTGGATCATATGAACATTATAGAGCATTATAGAGCGCCCCCTACGCTTCCTGTAGTGTATTACAGTCTGTCAGAGTGAGCGTGTGGATCATATGAACATTATAGAGCATTATAGAGCGCCCCCTACGCTTCCTGTAGTGTATTACAGTCTGTCAGAGTGAGCGTGTGGATCATATGAACATTATAGAGCATTATAGAGCGCCCCCTACGCTTCCTGTAGTGTATTACAGTCTGTCAGAGTGAGCGTGTGGATCATATGAACATTATAGAGCATTATAGAGCGCCCCCTACGCTTCCTGTAGTGTATTACAGTCTGTCAGAATGAGCGTGTGGATCATATGAGCATTATAGAGCATTATACAGCGCCCCCTACGTTTCCTGTAGTGTATTACAGTCTGTCAGAATGAGCGTGTGGATCATATGAGCATTATAGAGCATTATAGAGCGCCCCCTACGCTTCCTGTAGTGTATTACAGTCTGTCAGAGCGAGCGTGTGGATCATATGAGCATTATAGAGCATTATAGAGCGCCCCCTACGCTTCCTGTAGTGTATTACAGTCAGTCAGAATGAGCGTGTGGATCATATGAACATTATAGAGCATTATAGAGCGCCCCCTACACTTCCTGTAGTGTATAACAGTCTGTCAGAGTGAGCGTGTGAATCATATGAACATTATAGAGCGCCCCCTATGCTTCCTGTAGTGTATTACAGTTTGTCAGAATGAGCGTGTGGATCATATGAACATTATAGAGCGCCCCCTATGCTTCCTGTAGTGTATTACAGTCTGTCAGAATGAGTGTGTGGATCATATGATCATTATAGAGCATTACAGAGCGCCCCCTACGCTTCCTGTAGTGTATTACAGTCTGTCAGAATGAGCATATGGATCATATGAACATTATAGGGCATTATAGAGCGCCCCCTATGCTTCCTGTAGTTTATTACAGTCTGTCAGAATGAGCTTATGGATCATATGAACATTATAGGGCATTGTATTAACATTAAAATTCCAGACTTTTCTTACTATTTAGTTTAACTGACTGTCAGGTTATTGCTGCATTGTGATATTACTACTGCTTACTATGCTTCGACTGCTTTGATATTATTTTAGTGTTGTAAATAATAGTGGTATTATTTTTAATTCTCAGGTTTACAGAAGGATGGGTCCTGCTCCATGCAGTGGCTCCTGTAAGTGTGTGTGGTGCATCAGGGATTCAGGGCTAGCGATGAGGGGTCAGGACCTCAGCCGGTGGCCTGTTATTAATAAGAGATGTTGGTCGGCGTGTCTGTGGCAGCTCTCAGTGCAGTCCGTCTCTCGGCCTCCCCACAGGCCGTCTGCTCCGGCCTCCACACCGTTTTGTTTTTGCAAACTCATAAATGATGCAAAATTCCTCTATTATTCATTCCATCCCACAGAGACTCCTAGACTCTATGTCTCACTCGCTCCTATTTTTCACTCTCCCTCTTTCTTTCTCTCCCAATCTATTGCTCTGCCCTCCTGTCTCTTGCCCACCACACCTGGAGGTTTTGGTGTCTCATATTCAGAGGGACGGGTGCTGTAGGCTCTAATGCCCAAGATACTTTTCTCTATAAAGAATCTGTATCTGGTTATTTTTCTCTGCATTACTCTGCTGGTAATATCACAGTAATGCTTTAAATTATATTAATTATTTCTGACTCATAGTTGCATTGAACCAGTGGAGTTCACTCTCTGCACAATGGTAGCACTGACTGCTGTCTGTCTGTCTAATATACAGTCATGTGGAAATCTTATAACCTTCTTCTTTTTAATATATTTAATATTATGGACATTTGTTGATCTGTTAAAACAATATTAAGAGATAGAGGTAATATAACTAAACACTGAAGAAATTTAAACACCATTTATAAAATGTAATCAACAGAAATTTAATTTTCTTGCGAGGAACTCTTATGCCCTAATAGCCGGTATATTTCCCCCCCCTGGCTGAAATAACGTAGACGTTAGAAGTTTTCTATAATGGTCTTGAGCAAGGCTGTTAACCCTCTTTCTGGACATATATGCTCACTATCCCTGGTGTATGTGTCTGTTATTTGTGCCTAGAGAGAAAACAAAGGATCCAATGTGGCTTAAAATAGTCCATACCCCAGCTGTTTAAATATACATGGATTGGCATGGGACATCCCTACTAGTTTGCTTTTCTCTTTTTGTCTAATATTTTTGTATATGTCGCAGTTCAGCACTACATAAAATGTAGTTACTTCAGCTCACGTCAAGCATTTCAACAGACTTGCACACAGTCTTAATTATGTAATGTTTCATATATGTAATTACATTTAAATAGCATTGAAGCTATAATGCTAAATGTCAACCACAACGGCTGGTTCCTACGGGTTAAAGGCCTCAAGCAGGAGATGAGTGCAGAATATTTTCATGCAGAGCAGCTGAATGAAAAAGAAAGAAGAGAGACGAGAGAAGAAGCTGATTTGAGTGTCTAAACTGCAGCTGGGAGCAGTGCCCCCGGCTTCACTTCTCACCAAAACAGCAGAGTAATCGCTGCCTTCAGAAGAAAAACACAGGAGCGCTCTCCCGGGACCCGAGCGGAACACTCGGTAGATAACAGCGCGCTGTGGACAAGCTGATGCCTGCCACCAAGCTGCGAATACACGAGGGACTCTACTTCTTTAGAAATGGTAATTTTCTCCGTTTCTTTTCAATGAAGTAAGAAATAGAAACAGTTCAGTTGGCATAAATCTTTTAGACAGGGGTGTAAAACAGCGGAAAATAGCCACACCTTAAATGTGTCCAAGTAGATCCAAATAAAAATGTCTTACATCTATATTTAGATACAACTATTTACTATGTTCACTAGGATAACTGTTTTGTGCAACTGAGTGATTGTATATTTGCATTTTACTGAAGTACTCTTGAATACTTTACTGTACACAAGTACCTATATTAACATTTCCAAGACATCAGATCTTGCTTTAGACCATGTTGCATTCACTTTCAAATTTTACGTCAAATAAGTAGCTTATAAGACCTTATCCACAAGTATTTATAAAAACGTGGTGTACATCAGCATTCCTGAAGATCTCGTAACGATGACAACGCTCACGTGATCTCTTCAGTCGGACAGGGACATGGTTTAAGTTGATTCCAGCTAACCATCTTCCTCCTGTTGAGGACTGGATCCTCTCAGCAGCTCTTCATCATGGTCTTAGGGAAACAAATGGATTTCTACAATTCTGGAATCTAGGCACCGAGACGTGTGGGAGCCCAGTTGTGAATTTAGCTGCGTGCTTTAATGCATTTAAAAGGGAAAGCAAACCTGAACCCGTCCCTGAATGCACCTGAAAACAACCGAAAACACTCCTAAGACCATTTACACAACTCTGTGCTCGCGGGTATGAGGGTTTATGCTCTAAACGGGTGTAATTTGAGCCTGAAGTTGCTTAATGCCCTACACATTAATGTCCATGGTCTATTGGGTCTTTGGTAAATTGGAGGGATCGCTGTCAGGATCAACTGCCCTTAACTAGAGCAGATAATCACTGCTTTCATTCCCAGTTTCCCTAATAAACACTGCCACACTGCACTCAGTCCAACCAAAGACCTGCTCTTACTCATTGTTGGGTTGATCCAGTCTTTGTTGGATTGTTGTGAGGATATGATTGCATTCAGAGTGAAAACTGACAATAGTATTGTTGAAATATACTGAATTGTTGTTGTACTCATATCTTGATTTGACAGTCAGTCATTGACTACATTAAATGTTGATTTAGCTACTAGGCTACTTTAGAATTACAGTAATATTTAATGCAAGCTAGACATTATGATGTTCAGGACGTTGGCTTGAGGAAATTCTAACCGGACCTTTCTGAACTGTAGTTAAGTACCCCTGCTGTAGAGGGTAAACTGCTACTCCTACATCCACCTTAAAATGTGTAACCAACAAAAGTAGAAGAACCAGCCCAAGGTACTGGGTTTTAGCTGTGCTCATTCCACAGCATTCTTCGGTGTAAGGCTGAAGGTGACCTAAGGTCGAGTGGCTGAGATGTTATTTGTGCAGTTATTGTTGATATTTAGCCACTGGTGAGAATAACACGCTGAAGATGATGAGAAATGTCCTCTCTTCCCTCATTGCCGTGGGAACGGTTGCTAACTCACACAGGCTCACAAGGGACCTGCTTAGGCTCTAAACCCTGAGACGCACTCATACTTTACAGTGTCTGTCTCTGTGTGTGTGTGTGTGTGTGTGTGTGTCCGTCCTGCAGAAGCCAATCAGTGTTGAATGTGAGAGTGGCCTGAGAACTGAGAGACAATCAGAATTAAACACCTCTGTCTGATTACGAAGGGTCTGCCTTTTACTCCGCATTCGAGAAGCAGCCATCAGAAGTCTTCCTCCTCTACACTACACATTACAATCACATCCATTTTAATGCAGAAGTAGCCATCAAACGTTTCTAATGAGCCTGTGCAACAAGCTAGCCTGAAATAATCAGCATAAAACCGTGTCCAAATGTTTGTGGACACCCCATGAATAAAAGCAGTCAGCTACTTTAAGCTGCACCCATTGCTGATTCAGATGTGCAAATGCACACACACAGCTTGTCTAGTCCCTGTAGAAAAGCACTGCCAATAGAATAGGACGCTCTGGAGCAGATCAACATAATGACCCTATTGGTATCATGCTGTGTAGCTGCAGACCACGGTCCACTGTCATCTACAATGAATAAAGGTGGAGATGAATTAAAAAGATCGGGTCCGATGAGTCCTGTTTTCTTGGCCAGGTGCATGTGCTCCGTCTACCTGTGGTAAGAGCTGGAACACGAAGTCTAATCAATCTTAAGCGGCTACACCTCCCAAATTACTGAACTTAAAGGATCTTCTGGCATGTCTTGGTGTCGGATACGACAGATGCCACCTGCAGAGGTCTGCAGAAGGAGCCGTTTTGGCAAAACAGTGAAATAGGCTCATCAGTGAACAAGCTCTGTGTGTCTGATGCACCAAACAGGAACAGGGTTAAAAATTGCTCATCCGGCGAGAGCGAATGAGAACGGCCACTGATAAGCGGTAGAGAGACGAGACGGAGCAGAGAGGACAGATAACAGAGATTGGTGTGAAGACGTTGGCATGGCGATGGCTGCTTTCTACCTGAGTGGATGCTTTCACACCTTTGATGAGTGTGAGGCTCAGAATCTCACCTTCCTCTCACCTTCCAGCTGCTGATCCACCTGCAAACCAAACCGCAATACACAGCGTACTCACAGGGGCGGCTTACCTGGTGGAGATGGACCGTTCGAGCTTGTTTTGCTATTTGATTACGCAAAGTATTCAAATATTGATTTTTTATCAGATGCCAGTGATTCACTGACAAGCTGCATGACGTTAGTTAAGGCTCAGAAACAGAACTGACGTGTTCCACCATCAACTCAGATCAGGTAAAGTTACAGAGCGGGGTCAGGGCCAAGTGCTGAGGTCAGAGCACAGTGCAGAAAAGATTCCAACTGACTCAGTAACTGCAGAGCTCCAGACCTGCTGCTGATGCTGCTGGTAGAGCTGCTGTTAAAGGGGGACCGACTCCATATTAATAATGCCTATGGAGTTAGAATGGAATGACATAAAAGCTCCTGTAGGTGTAATACATTGGTGTCCCAATACTTTTGTCCAAAAAGAACTGTGTTTATACTAGTATGAACATTTTAAAACAAATAAATGAGTGAGTGAGTGTTTACAGAGATGAGATTAGTGAAAGACAAGACTATACAACCATATTCATAATTAGTGTTGGAGACAGATAGAATTTTGGAATTTGGCCTCCGCAGTTAACCCATCCGTGCAGGAAACACACAAAACAAACTCACGTGGCCGGAGCGGTGGGCAGCCATCACTGTGGCGCCCGGGGTGAAGGGTGAAGGGCTTTTCTCAAGGGCCCAACAATGGTAGCCTGGGTTTCGAACCCACAACCATGTCATCAATAGCCTGGTCCAGCACTTGTTAGGAACATTAACCTAGCATCTCCCATTGTAAAATAAAGAAGCACACATCAGAAACCAAACTTATCTTGGTTGATCGACTGAATCGGAAATCAGCGATCAATCATATTACTCTGATTCACTGAACTGCTCCTTTAACGTATTCCAGGCTGGCGTAGACCTAAATGCAGAAGGACATTTTTCTCTCCTCGTTTTTCAGTCTCTTCCCCTCTATTTCTCTCCTCCTGTCTTTCTGTTGTTTTGTAAGATTTCATGGGCTCTCGCTACCCCACTGTGGAACACACACACACACACAGAACATAATGAAATAATATGATTACAAAATATGATTTAAGTCCAGGCTCCATCCACCCAGGCCAAATCCCAAAATGAGCTCAGCAAGCTAATCCAAATTTGATCAGAATAGACAACAGACACACACACACACACACACACACACACACATTTGTGTATCCACAGTGGCTGACTCCCAGTGTTACTCTCAGAAGCTTGCTTATAGTGATATGAGAGTTAACAGAATGAACAGGAGAGCAGTGAAACTGAGAGGTGTGAGATTACTATAAGCAGAGTGGGTAAAGAACAAATCACTTTAAACCCAGACCCTCGCTGGCCACTTTATCAGAAACCCCGACCCTCTGCTGTACTCGCTGTCCTAGGTGGGTATAGCTATCTATATGTTATATATACACACCACCTGGACAAAAGTCTACTAAATTATGGAGCACTGCTGTGAGAATTTGATTGCATTCAGCAACAAGGTCAGGATGCTGGATGATGATCACCACCCCACCTCATTATCCCAACTCCCCATCTCATCCCAAAAGTACTGGATGGAGCTCCTCCACCATCATTCCAGAGAACACAGTTCTTCCACTGCTCCACAGCTCCTCAATGCTGGGGGGCTTTATACCCCTCTAGCCCACGCCTGGCATTATTAGGCAGCATGGTGCTGATAGGGTAATGATGCTGATCTACTCCAGAGAGTCCTATTCTACTGGATTTTTTTTTTGTAAAGGGACTAGACAAGATGTGTGTGTGTGTGTGTGTGCATTTGTACATCTGTGTCAGCATTCATTAGAATGGGTGTCCACAAACATTTGGACATATAGTGTATATATGTACAAGCCTTTTGTTTTCTGCATATTTCTCCATTCTCCTCTCTGAGCATGACTACAGACCGTGGTTCTGGTTTCTGTGGAAGAGGAACAGCCGGCAGGGCTGAAGGAACTGAACGGTCTCTCAGGGCCATTTTGGCAATATAAGCTTTCTGTCTCTCCAACACCATCCGCTCGACTTCACTCCCACAGACTTCCAGTAAACCAGTCCTCCGCAGTGAGGCTCAGGCTGTCAGCTTCAGACTGACCATCGCTGGTCAGAGGGCTGAGACATACCGGTCTGCGTCAGTTTTAAAGAACCTTTTTATACGTGGTTAAACTATGAGCTGGATGCATGTTTGAAGGCTGCTGACCAAAATAATTACTGGCTAAACCACTTAACAGGTTTCTAGACTAGGTGGTAACTATGGCAACAGGTAGATCTTCTCTGTGGGTCAACATTTATCACGTAAAGTTATCAATGTCAAACGTTAACCTTTTCATTACACCATGAGTGGAGCAGCTGCCTAAGTGTTGGTTCTGTCATCAGGAGGGCCGAGGTTGGATTCACAGTGATGCCACAGTCATCCGTCAGTGTCCTGGAGTGCCAAAGAGCAGAACTGTCCTCTTACTCTTTCTGTGAGGGTAGGACGGCCCTCCCTCTTCCCTCATCACCTATTGTGGCCGATGCTCAGCAAACACATGCATCTGTTAGCTTATGTAAGAGAATTAGCGTTTAGCATTCATCTCTGAGCGTGTTGAGTCAGTGGTGTTGTGTTAGCGGCAGTTTGGTATTGATATTGATCAGTCTGTCTCTTTAACAGCACTCTAATGCCAGATCTGCGGTTTTGTCTGAACAAATGCACTCAGCAGGTTCAGCTCCGGATGCCCTGCAGTGCCCATGGTACTTTATCAGCCACCGAACACTAACCAGGTCCCCATCCACTTATCTTTATGTGATTTTGACATGTTGAATGGAAAAGCACTTGATGGAAACGTCAAAAACCAAATAAAGGCCTGCAGCTTGAAACCATGACCGACAGCAGCAGGTGGCAGTGAACAGATTCTGAGCTCAGTGAGCTCAGTGTATGGTGTAAAATACAGCCATACAAATGAAACACAACAGATATAAAAGGCTGCTTAGCATTGAAGATGTGCCTCCACATCTCTCGTGTATGTTTTTTTACCCGTGTGAAGAGGAAAGTATTATTCTCTCGTCCAGAGCTGCTGGAAACTCCGCCCAATTCACATCACGTTTCAGTTACTCTTTTCAGTTTAATGTAATGTAATGTGATTAATGGTGCCGCACAGTCTGGCTTAATGACCTCTAATTCCTTACATTTATCTACGGCCGTACTGCCAGACATTACTGCACTGTATCACCAGCATGATTTATGAAACCAATCAGTAATGAATTATTAATAAAACAAGAAATTAAACGCATGTAGATGTGGATCGTAACTGCGTAGTTCGCAAAAGCACAAGAAAGAAACAACACTAAAGTTCTGTAGTGAGAAACAGACATGAGGATGTTGCTCCTAAGTAAGTCTACACTACTAGGTTGGTAGTATAGAGTGTTAGACTAAGTATGCATTCCTTCAGCAAGTGTGCATTACTAGGTGTGTAGCAGTTCTAAGTGTGTAATGCTCCAGTTAGTATACACTACTAGAATAGGTGTGTATCACTTCAGCAAGTGTGCAGCACTATGTGTACAGTACTCCAGTTATTGTCCAGTAATAGGTGCGTAGTACTCCAGTGAGTATGCAGTAGTAGAATAAACAGGTAGTACTCCAGTGAAGGTGTAGTGTGTAGTTCTGCAGTGAGTGTGAAGAACTTCAGTAAGTACTGTACAGTACAGTATCTGATCTGTATAGCTGTATGTATGTGTGCAGTGTGCTCCAGTAAGTCTGTAGTATGTAGTACTCCAGTAAGGGTGCATTGCAGCTCACTAATCTGTACAGCTATGCCTTGTAGTACTCCAGTAAGTCTATAGTGTGTAGTGTGTGGTACTCCAGTAAGTGTATAGTGTGTGGTACTCCAGTAAGTGTATAGTGTGTGGTACTCCAGTAAGTGTATAGTGTATGGTACTCCAGTGAGTGTATAGTGTGTGGTACTCCAGTAAGTGGATAGTGTGTGGTACTCCAGTAAGTGTATAGTATATAGTACTCCAGTAAGTGTATAGTATATAGTACTCCAGTAAGTGTATAGTGTGTGGTACTCCAGTAAGTGTATAGTGTGTGGTACTCCAGTAAGTGTATAGTGCGTGGTACTCCAGTAAGTGTATAGTGCGTGGTACTCCAGTAAGTGTATAGTGTGTGGTACTCCAGTAAGTGTATAATGCGTGGTACTCCAGTAAGTGTATAGTGCGTGGTACTCCAGTAAGTGTATAGTGCGTGGTACTCCAGTAAGTGTATAGTGCGTGGTACTCCAGTAAGTGTATAATGTGTGGTACTCCAGTAAGTGTATAGTGCGTGGTACTCCAGTAAGTGTATAGTGCGTGGTACTCCAGTAAGTGTATAGTGCGTGGTACTCCAGTAAGTGTATAATGCGTGGTACTCCAGTAAGTGTATAATGCGTGGTACTCCAGTAAGTGTATAGTGCGTGGTACTCCAGTAAGTGTATAGTGTGTGGTACTCCAGTAAGTGTATAGTGTATAGTACTCCAGTAAGTGTATAGTGTATAGTACTCCAGTAAGTGTATAGTGCGTGGTACTCCAGTAAGTGTATAGTGCGTGGTACTCCAGTAAGTGTATAGTGCGTGGTACTCCAGTAAGTGTATAGTGTGTGGTACTCCAGTAAGTGTATAGTGTATAGTACTCCAGTAAGTGTATAGTGTATAGTACTCCAGTAAGTGTATAGTACGTGGTACTCCAGTAAGTGTATAGTACGTGGTACTCCAGTAAGTGTATAGTGTGTGGTACTCCAGTAAGTGTATAGTGCGTGGTACTCCAGTAAGTGTATAGTGCGTGGTACTCCAGTAAGTGTATAGTGCGTGGTACTCCAGTAAGTGTATAGTGCGTGGTACTCCAGTAAGTGTATAGTGCGTGGTACTCCAGTAAGTGTATAGTGTGTGGTACTCCAGTAAGTGTATAGTGCGTGGTACTCCAGTAAGTGTATAGTGTGTGGTACTCCAGTAAGTGTATAGTATATAGTACTCCAGTAAGTGTATAGTGTATAGTACTCCAGTAAGTGTATAGTACGTGGTACTCCAGTAAGTGTATAGTGCGTGGTACTCCAGTAAGTGTATAGTGCGTGGTACTCCAGTAAGTGTATAGTGCGTGGTACTCCAGTAAGTGTATAGTGCGTGGTACTCCAGTAAGTGTATAGTGCGTGGTACTCCAGTAAGTGTATAGTGTGTGGTACTCCAGTAAGTGTATAGTGCGTGGTACTCCAGTAAGTGGATAGTGTGTGGTACTCCAGTAAGTGTATAGTGTATGGTACTCCAGTAAGTGTATAGTACGTGGTACTCCAGTAAGTGTATAGTGTATAGTACTCCAGTAAGTGTATAGTACGTGGTACTCCAGTAAGTGTATAGTGTGTGGTACTCCAGTAAGTGTATAGTGTATAGTACTCCAGTAAGTGTATAGTGTGTGGTACTCCAGTAAGTGTATAGTGTGTGGTACTCCAGTAAGTGTATAGTGTATAGTACTCCAGTAAGTGTATAGTGCGTGGTACTCCAGTAAGTGTATAGTGCGTGGTACTCCAGTAAGTGTATAGTGCGTGGTACTCCAGTAAGTGTATAGTGCGTGGTACTCCAGTAAGTGTATAATGTGTGGTACTCCAGTAAGTGTATAGTGTATGGTACTCCAGTAAGTGTATAGTGCATGGTACTCCAGTAAGTGTATAGTGTGTGGTACTCCAGTAAGTGTATAGTGTATAGTACTCCAGTAAGTGTATAGTGTATAGTACTCCAGTAAGTGTATAGTACGTGGTACTCCAGTAAGTGTATAGTGTGTGGTACTCCAGTAAGTGTATAGTGTGTGGTACTCCAGTAAGTGTATAATGCGTGGTACTCCAGTAAGTGTATAGTGTATAGTACTCCAGTAAGTGTATAGTGCGTGGTACTCCAGTAAGTGGATAGTGTGTGGTACTCCAGTAAGTGTATAGTGTATGGTACTCCAGTAAGTGTATAGTACGTGGTACTCCAGTAAGTGTATAGTGTATAGTACTCCAGTAAGTGTATAGTACGTGGTACTCCAGTAAGTGTATAGTGTGTGGTACTCCAGTAAGTGTATAGTGTATAGTACTCCAGTAAGTGTATAGTGTGTGGTACTCCAGTAAGTGTATAGTGTGTGGTACTCCAGTAAGTGTATAGTGTATAGTACTCCAGTAAGTGTATAGTGTGTGGTACTCCAGTAAGTGTATAGTGTGTGGTACTCCAGTAAGTGTATAGTGTATAGTACTCCAGTAAGTGTATAGTGTATAGTACTCCAGTAAGTGTATAGTGTGTGGTACTCCAGTAAGTGTATAGTGTATAGTACTCCAGTAAGTGTATAGTGCGTGGTACTCCAGTAAGTGTATAGTGTGTGGTACTCCAGTAAGTGTATAGTGTATAGTACTCCAGTAAGTGTATAGTATATAGTACTCCAGTAAGTGTATAGTGTATAGTACTCCAGTAAGTGTATAGTGTATAGTACTCCAGTAAGTGTATAGTGTATAGTACTCCAGTAAGTGTATAGTACGTGGTACTCCAGTAAGTGTATAGTGTGTGGTACTCCAGTAAGTGTATAGTGTATAGTACTCCAGTAAGTGTATAGTGCGTGGTACTCCAGTAAGTGGATAGTGTGTGGTACTCCAGTAAGTGTATAGTGTATAGTACTCCAGTAAGTGTATAGTACGTGGTACTCCAGTAAGTGTATAGTGTATAGTACTCCAGTAAGTGTATAGTACGTGGTACTCCAGTAAGTGTATAGTGTGTGGTACTCCAGTAAGTGTATAGTGTATAGTACTCCAGTAAGTGTATAGTGTGTGGTACTCCAGTAAGTGTATAGTGTGTGGTACTCCAGTAAGTGTATAGTGTATAGTACTCCAGTAAGTGTATAGTGTGTGGTACTCCAGTAAGTGTATAGTGTGTGGTACTCCAGTAAGTGTATAGTGTATAGTACTCCAGTAAGTGTATAGTGTGTGGTACTCCAGTAAGTGTATAGTGTATAGTACTCCAGTAAGTGTATAGTGCGTGGTACTCCAGTAAGTGTATAGTGTGTGGTACTCCAGTAAGTGTATAGTGTGTGGTACTCCAGTAGCGGCCCACTGCTGTGTGTGATGTGTATGGCTGTGCAGCGTTGGGTGATAAACATGCTGCAAGGTGTTGAGTTATAAACAGTTGGCTTACCAGGCCTGAGCTTTCCTCCGGCTCATGCTCTGTCTCAGCCACTTAGAGTGCGGCGTCAGGTGGTAGATCAGCTGCCTGCAGATCTTATCTGATGATTTCAGCAAGTCTGAATCCTAACACAGAAGGAGAAAACACGGCTTACTTTCAGCATTCTCACGCTGCAGTGCATTCACATCTTCAACAGTGTGTTATCCTGGGTGGTTTGTTATGGGGCTGATTGGTGGTTGCTCTGCTCTTGGTCGCTATGGTATTCCAGGTTGGTTGCCTTGGAGGTGTTTGGAAGACGCTCAGACAGTCCAGCTGTCTGGACATAACAATCTGACCCAAGTCTAAGTGTCTCAGGTCTTCATGCTGCCAATTTCTCCACATCCGACACACAGACCAACTATTCGGTTCCTGTCTAACAGAGAACCCAGACCTTCACACGCAGCTCTGATACACCATCAACACAGTCGCCTTCATCTGGCAGTGGTCTTAATGCTTTGGCTTATCTGTGCATTTTAGTATTCTGATAGCATCACATGAAGTCTGATTTCTCAGTTTGGTTTCAAAATCATAATCCTTTTGTGTGGATGAGAACACTAATCCAGCCTGTAATCCCGAACGGGGGGCTGGATCTTCTGCTTTTGTTCAGGATGGGAGAGTGAGCGCTCAGTCGCCCGTGGGGGGTTAGGGAGGAGGAGGCTGGGAGCAAGCTGTGAACCAGAACATCGTCACACTGTCATGGCTCTGTCAGCCAAATATAACCACACACACACACACACACACACACACACACAAAACCTCATCCAGACACTGAGCAGCGACCGACTGGGAAACAACAAGATGAGTCAATCCACAATCCAACTGTCTGGAAATGAACAATTCTCCAAGCCATTTCTAAAAGGTGGAGAAGGTTTAAAGTGCCAGTTCAGTAACACATCCCCCTTTGTTTCAGATGTAGAAGAATGATCAGTGAAATTACACTACATGTTCAAATGTTTGTAGACACTCCTCGTGATGCATGATATCAGCTGCTTTACGTTGCACCCATTTCTGTAGAGAAGTACGGCCAATAGAATAGAAAAGTCTGGAGCAGATAAATATGTGCCTAATGCCAGCGTGAGCTAGAGGGGTATAAAGCCCTCATCATTGAGCTGTGGAACTGTGTTCTCTGGAATGATGGTGGTGCTCCAGCCAATACTCTGGGATGAGTTGGGGACGATGAGGTGGGGTGGTGATCATCCAACATCTGTCGGGATTCCACCTCACGATCTCCAGACAGCTGGGTGAAAGCTTGGACAGCTACGCTTCTTAGCTATTTATCTTCTCAGAAAACATGTAGTTGGACAGTGTTCTTTGAGTGCTGGCTTTGGCCATGTTTGACAAAACATCATATTTACTAATGACATGTTGCTGCCATTACTCATCAAGCCTGGGTTTCCCAAAGTGGCCCAAGAGTGTGCATCACACTCAACGCTCTCTCTCTCTCTCTACCAGCTGAGCTGATCTCAACACTAATGCCAGGCTCAGACTACAGTTATTTTTTTGTGTTTCATGATGTTCACTTTAGTCAGATTAGGTACTCATCATGCCATACATTTGTGCCATGTCTTGATCACAGAGGCTGGCAACATTACACGTTTATCATTCACTTCCTTGTACGAGGTTGTAGGTCCTGTAGGAAGAGGGTCAAGAAACTGTCGTGGCTACAGAAGTGCTGTGTGTGATGCTGGAGGGTTTCAGTTCAGAAAAGATAAACAATAGAATAATAAATTATAGAAAATAATAAGAAAACATGACTGTAGACTTGTTAGTGGGTGTCATAAAGAGGACAGTATGGTCTGTGTATCCTTCACAAATAACCTGAGGTAACACAGCAATGGCATTTGCTGTGATGCCAGATGTTAGACACTGGTCAGCTTACGTCAAAATTCGTAGTAGTTTGACCACGGTACTTTTGGAAAACTGGGCTCTGAGTGTTAAAGGACTTCAGTGACTGCATCAGCCAGTCATTAACTAGCCACAGCACCTAATCCTAGTGGATCCAAGCATCTGCTACCCAGCCAAAGCTTCCCACAAAAGAATCTACATGAGATGCACTCTTCAAGAGGTCTTACTAACCACTCCCTGCCCGTTCACACACTGTATAATAATCTCTGCTGCTCTTAATCAGATCGGATCTCATGCTGGGTTTGGACAGTAGGGAGATGAGAAATCCGCGCCTGCTCAAGCTCCAGTCTCGCTGATCCGTATCTACAGTGCTGTATATTCATTTGCCTCTGTGGGAAACCGAGCTGACATGAAGAAGATTAAAATAATGTGATCACAGACTCAGAATTCTCAAAGATAGGCAGAGCTGAACACTTCTGGAAGCTCAGAGCTGGATGTTCTCCAGGAGCCAGTTACACATTTGTTGTTTGAACATGAAAAGTGAGCAACTACCAGCTGTAGCCCATATTATGATGAGGACCCAAATATTGGTTCAAAGTAAATTTGTTGGGCTTAACTGCGTACGATTTTACACTTCGGATTCGAATTCAATCCTTTATTTAATTATTGTGGCGCTAGTGGGTACTCTCCACCCCCTCTCCAATGACACACTGTCACTGACCACTCACAGACAGGCACGGTGTTCTCCTCCAGTCTGATGGTATCTTTCATTAGAAGATACAAATTAGAAAATTGAGTAAAGATTACCATACTATCAGTTTTCCAGATAATCTGAGGGTGAAGAGCAGAACACTAATGGAAACCTATTTATTTACTGCACCAAATGGAAAAATCTATAATTGATAATAAAGTTTTACAACCATTTTTGTATTTTTGTATATTTGTATTTGATAATTTAGCCTCGAGAGGTCAGAAAACTGAACTGCTAAACATCCACACTCACCTTTTTAGGACACTGCATGTCCTTGGCGAGGCTCAGGAGCAGCTCATGTGAAATGGGGTCCACCAGGTTCAGGAAAGCAGCGTTTTTGTACAGGATATCGTTCAGAGACGTGCCCTCTAACCCCAGGTCCTGATAACGTACAAACAAACAAGACAGACACAACACACCTTATATCAGTGCTCCACATTTCCTTTTCATCAGTTCCAGAACAGCCATCCTTGTGATGGAGCGATGTGTGTAGAAGTGGAGGGGTGGAGGGATGGACTGATGGAGGCTGGGATGTGGAAGCAGCTCCACAGTGTTATTAATATTCAGGCCCGAAGCTTTTATCTGTTACGGTCGGTGTATTCTGGTACAGGTCTTTGCACTCACTGCTGCTAGAGTGTGTGAGCTTTAATGTGTTTAGCTCCAGGCTAACTGTGCTACACTGGGGACGGGACGCCCACACGGATACGCCTCACCGTCCCAAATGCTGTCTCTCTCTCCCTCTCTAAATTTCTCGAAGGCACTGAATGCTATTGCTTTCTGTTTTTCCATTTCCTCCCCCTCCGCTAAAATTCCCTCTCTCTCTCTCTCTCTCTTTCTCTAGGTGCATCTATCTGTTTTCCGGTTTCTTCTCTCCCCAATTTTCTCTTCATAATTCTGTCTCGCTCTCTGTCTCTCTCCTGTAATTGTGTTGTATGGAGCACAGAGATTTTTAGTTTTTACGGTCTACACTACAGCCCAAAGTGAAGGCCTAGCTGTTCGAGAGATGGTCTGCCACTGGTTCCATAGGTTTTGGGCTGGGAGCAAACAATTACTTCAGCCCTTAAAACACATCACTACACATTCCCATATTACAAAAACAGGTGTCCCTACACAGCTGTCTGAATTCAGAGCTGAGGGAACATTCACTACACTACTGTTTTCAAAACAAACGTAAACACACTGCGGTAGACTGTAGGCTCTATTAGTCACACTGACCCCTTTAACTCAGCAGTAATGAAAAGCTGCTGGCTGAAAATGCTCTGGGCTGTGATGTCCCTGTGACCTCCATCTGCCTTAATGGACACGGATCAGCACAGTTCAGCTGCTGTGAACGAGCCTGGACACCCAGCTAACGCGGTCAGGATGGGAACACTTCCACCAGGCTGAAAGTGTGGACACCAGACAGCTGGAAGATACAATACAATGTCCAAATGTTTGTGGTAATTCTGACACACAAACAGCAATCAGTACATTCATTTTTATGTGACCTCATATACAGAAAAAAATATTAAACAAGTAAATAAGGAAATGTGGTTTGTTTTAGTACTCTACTTGTTCAGAGTACTGTGTAAAAGAACAGTGGAGCCCAAAAAAAGCTATGTCCAATTTGTAAGACATCCTTCAGGCAGCACTCGGGACGTTCAGGCTCATTAAGTTCATTACTTTTATACATTTCAACTTCGTGAACAGTTCTGTTTACGACAGGGTGAGAAAGCAGCAGTGAGAGACAGTGATGATTCAGTTTCCTCCTATAGAGAAGAACAGCTTAGACCTGTGATGACGCACAACCTCCGAGGTCTGTGCAGAGGGGAACTGTTGCCCTGGCACAGTGCTTCAGTGACTTTGGTATTTGAACACTGAAATGGTTAACTGAGGACTTAAGGAACCGTTGCTTGCCTCTAGTTCAGACGCTAGCGAGTCATTCTCTAGATCCCAAAATGACCTTCGAATCTCTTCCAGTGCTGTCACTGCCGGACACTCAGTCTCGCTCCAGTTGCGTTAATTTGCTGACAGCAATTCTAAAACAAGGAATCTCATTTCATTTGCTTCTGTGACTTTAAGTTGCACCCATTGCTGACACGGATGTGTAAATGCACACACACACACACACACACACACACACAGCTTGTCCAGCTAGAGGGGTATAAAGCCCCCCAGCATTGAGCTGTGGAGCATTGGAAGAACGGTGTTCTCTGGAATGAAGGTGGAGGAGTTGGGGATGAGGTTGGATGGTGACAACGTCCAACTCCTGACCTCACTAACACTTGTGGCAGAATGCAATCAAACCCACACAGCAGTGCTCCTCCAAAATCTAGAAGAAAGTCTTCTTCCTTGGACAAAAGCAGGATAACTTAATATCAATGAATCAATGAATGAACAGGTGTCCCAATACTTTTGTCCATACAGTGTAAAATTTAGTATAAATAATGGTCTAGAGCTCATATAATCCAACCTGGAATGTGACCACACACACACACACACACACACACACACACAGAATATTGCTGGAACGGGTCTCCTGTGGTACGGCGGTCTCTGAGCAGACACGCCGCAGCCTCACTGTAGGTTGATTACACACACTGCTCTCTGCCATGAGCTGTCAAATCCTCAAAGTAATTAACTGCAGCTCTGTGTGTGGATGGAGGGCGGGGGGGGATGGAGGGGGGTGACCAAACAGGAGCAGAAAGACAGAGAGACTGCAAAGGAGAGATAGACAAAGTGAGAGAGGAGGGAATGGAAAGCCCTGGCCAGCAGGGCAAAGATATCCTGGTCAGCAGAGGTGAGTACTGACGGTGGTGGCAACCAACCCAAGGCAACCGGGACTCAACGATGTGCAAGAAGGCTATCCTGTCTAAAAAGGACATGCCAGCGTTAGAACTGGACCTCGGAGGGAGTGAAGAAGGTGGTCTCGTCTAATGAATCCCGCTTTCTTTTCCATCACGGGGAACGGCTGGGTGTGTGTGCTCCATTTACCTGTGGGAGGCGCTGGAACAAGTTCGATTCACAGCGGCTCCACCTCCCACCTTACAAGACTTACATCTGCTGGAATGTCTTGGTGCCAGACACCGCAGAGACCACCTTCCTGGCTGGTGGGAGATGTTTTTATAGTGCATGGAGAAGCATCATCACATTACGCAGGTGGTCAGAGCGTTTTCTGGACTGCCAGGAAAACTGAAGAACCGCCCAAAAGAAGAGTAACTGATCGAAGCGCTGCGAGGTCAGAGATGTATTACCGTGGTGTTTGGTGATAAAGAGAGCAAAGCGAAGGCAGTAAAGGCTCAGAATGAAAACACAAAGTGGCTCAGGGGAAAAACACCACAGTTGGAAATGGGAAACTAACGTCCTCTTCTTAACCCACTGAAGTGCTAAGCAGCTAAGCATACAGGGCGTTTTTTTGCCTTAGGATATAATTAATTGGATGAAACACAGAAAGCATGCAGCACAATTAAGCAGTATTTTATGGTTTAACACCAAGAATAGCTGCTGATAAATTTACTGTAAAACCTGGACTGAAGGGGGCAGGGCTGTCCAAGAGCGGTTTCTGCTATTTTAGCCCAAAACTTGCTGCTCTTGCGTGTATATATATATATATATATATATATGAATGTATATTAATAACGCTCTAAATGTAGGTACTGTGATATACACTGAGGAGGCGGAGCTACAGTCTCTCATTAGGGTGAATATTAATAACGCTTTAATTAATAGTAGCTTTAAATAATAGTAGCTGTGAAAGAACGTTAGTGGGCAGAGCTTGGAGCGGTCAACTGGACCGTCTACTGTGCTGCAGTGAAGAGCAGGCAGTGGTGTGGGGGCAAACGCATTTCTTCCCTGCTTGGACTGGTAGGGCTCACTTTCTGCGCCAACGCCATGTGACCAGCAGAGAGCCAGCAGTGAGAGCTTACGCTCCGAGCGGCAGAGATGCAATGTGTCAGACTGAAGGCTCAGTTGCAGCTTTCTGGATGCAATTGCAGTGTGAGCAATCCTCAAAATGAGTCACAAAATGAGACACAGTAGGAGGAGGAGGGCCAGCGTAGCAAGCTCTGAGAACGTTCTGTTTGGTGTTAAATCACCTGTGGCGCCACGACAGCAATTACATAAAGTCACATCCATTTCCTCTCCACTCACTAATGTGTAGGTCACTGGTGTTTCCTTGTGGATCCGTATGTCTGCATGTACACACACCTGTGCTCCACCTAACGCAACCCTAACCTCGAAGGAGAAGTTCTGTGATAAACCAGAGTACCATGATTGATCTCTGACTCCAGCTACAGTTAATCAGTCAAGACATGTTTGATATATGATTTGAGCTTCTTTAGTTTACAGTGGAAGACGCTAGGCTAATGTTGCTCACCAACACTGGACTGGGAGATTGATTTCAAATCTTATCTCTGTAGACACGCCCCTGTTCATCTCTCAGCGTGTCTCTCAGAGCTCCTCCAGATCTTCATTGGCTGGTAGATGGATGTGGTTTAGAAGACGGTGGGACTGACTTTAGTCTATAAACACGAACAGAACCGGAACCAGAACTACTTTCACCTCAGCACAGTCAGCGGTATCACTCCGCCCACTGCACTCCAGCTCTACAGAGCGGGACGTTACGAGGATGTAGCTCCGGTTCTACTGTTTTGCTAATAAATTTGTTTATAAAGCAACAAAATTATGTTTTTGGGGGCATGTTCAGAGAGAAGAGATCTAGACCTTTTCAGTCTACAGCAATTTAGCTTCGCCCATTAATGCTGAAATAACACTTACTGAAGGAGGTACAAAAGAAAACAGCCAATCAAAACACAGTTTCCCAGGTAAGTATCCCATCTGTGAAGTTGCACAGAAAGCACAGGCTTGTTTACTTGCTCTCCTTGCTCAGCCTATGTAAATAGGCTAAGAAATACAGCCCTTCTTCACATAAAATAAATTATGGCAAGTGGACTCCTAAACCCCTTGTGCTCCGTGCCTAAGGCATTACTATTCAGTCACTATATGGAAGGCAATGCAAACTGGCTGAGCTGTTTACCTAAGTTATATCAGTGAGGAGGGGGGGAACCAGGAACCACCGGTGGGCTAGGACAATGTAGATCGCCGTTGACCCCACATCATCAAAATGACATTGTTTATCTATCATGTGGTGACATCTGGTCCTCAGAAATATCTACATCCATGTCCACGCAAACACACACACACACTCACACACTCGCGTCCACACTGGCTTCCTGACCTGCCCCCCTTGTGTGTCACTTGTGTGTGTTAAGTGTCTGTCATGTCAGCCTCACTGCCCGTCAGTCTGTCCAGCCTGTGGATGAATCAGGTGCGCTGGAACGTTCTCCTGAACAAGGTGACACACTGCAGCACCTCAGAGAGGTACGGCACGCTACGGCAGAACGCGTACGTGGAGAGAAAGCCTGCTCCGTGCCACTCCTGCTGGTGCAGCCTGGGAAACATTCGCAGTCACACAGACAACAACAACAACAACAACAACAAGGCATACTAGTGGTGCAGAATGCAAACGCAGAAGTGAAATGCAATGTAATGCAATAAAAGTGCAGGTGAGATCATCAACACACAGCTGTCCAACACCAACAACAAAGACACTCACTGAAATAAACCACTACAACTGCAAACCACACGAGATGCAGTACAGAGCGGGGAGCCTAACCCCCTATGCTACCTTTCTCAGCCTCCTCAGCACCTCCGTGGCTTCCTCGCTCTTCTTCTGCCGCAGAAGCTGCTGGATCTCCCGGATCCACGCCACCCTCCTGGCGTAGGGACTCGGGTCGCTCCGGCGGAGCATCCCCGGGAGTCTGTCCGGTCTGAGCAGCATGAAGTCGGCGCTGCCTCGACTGCCGCTCCGCTCTCGTTCCCCGGTGCTGTCCAGGTGCCTCCGGCGCTTCGCCGAGAACCCGTCGTTGTCGAGACTGCTTTGGCGGCTCAGTCTAGAACCCATGTTTGCATATTTTTCACCCTCTTTCACATATAATAGCGAGCAGTCCGCGAACAGGCGCCACACTGAGGGGATACCGCCCAGGCTAACGGCTCTCCCCCACGGACGGACTCAGCGCGGCTAGCTAGCTATTCACATCGCTGTTCTTCTGAGTCCGAATAAAACACGACACAATCAGCTTTAACGGGCCTCCGGGGACCTTACAGTTAAATTACTGAGGTAACCCACCATGGTAATGTTTGTTTTATTGAGATTATCGTGGTCGTCGTCGTGGTGGTGGTGGTCGCAGCATCGGCTGAGTTGACATTCAGTGAGCGGCTCTGAGGCTCCGATCAGCGCCGTTATTTATATTTAAATTAGCCTGCGCCAGGCCACGCCCCCTCCACCAATGAAGCAGTCTGAGCTGAACATAATTAGATTATTATTTATTTAATAGCTAAATATTCAGCTTATTATGCTTATGCTTATTAATAAACATATAGATATTAAGATAAAGTAATGTTTTATGTCATTGCAAAATGTAGCATTGTGCAAAAACAGCAGAACTGGGCCATAAATATAAATACAACTAATATGAATTTATTAATATATGATAAACATGGCACATATAACTTAACTTAAACTATAGATATAGATGCACTATATATAGATAGACAGATAGATAGATATGCACAAATGTGTATAAAACTATACAGAGTGCAGATCAATATTCATATATTAATCAATAAAGTGATTTCACATTTTTCAAATCCTTGTTCAGTCATTGGGAAGCATTTAAGTAATAATTTAATGTCTTAATAATGTAATATATATAAATAAATATAATTAATATGATATAAATTATAAAAATAAAAATACAATAATAATATAAATAATAATATAATATATAATAATAATAAATAAATATAATAATAAAATATATATATGTATATGTATATTTGTATATTTCTTATCATTTTGAAAAATGTTTACAAATTAGCAAATAAATAAAGACATGTTTAGCATACCTAACTTACAGGTTTCAATCAATAACTCGACTCAAATGCATATATCATTAATTACATATAATGATTACATTTAATATTAAATAATGAATTGGAAATATTTTGTAATATTTTAAATAAATATATAAAGTCTTACGTGCTGTTGTACTTTTATGCAGTCGGCTATTTTCATTCTCCTGAGGGGACAGCCAATCAGAAACAGAATAAATCCAAGGCTCCGCCCGTATTCTGCCATTTGGGCTGCCGATTGGCTTACTGATGTCCAGCCAATCCTAGCACAAGAGGACTGTGGAAAATTACGAGCCAATCACCGCGTGCGGCGGGAAACTACCAGCCAATCGTAGTGCAGAGATCTGTCGAGCAGCTGTAGCAACAGCCACAGTACCTGGAAGGAGTCTGGCAGGGGAGCTGCTGCTGTGCTCTGCCTCCCCCTGCTCCTCCTGCTGCTCCTGCTCCTCCTGCTCCTCCTGCTGCTCCTGCTCCTCCTGCTGCTCCCCCTGCTCCCCCTGCTCCTCCTGCTGCTCCTCCTGCTCCTCCTGCTGCTCCTGCTCCTCCTGCTGCTCCCCCTGCTCCCCCTGCTCCTCCTGCTGCTCCTCCTGCTGCTCCTCCTGCTGCCTGTTTTTACTTTTTTAGGATTTTAAAGTCATTTAAGTTTAGTTAGGTGATTAATGTCACAGTATGTCCATAATCAGCATATTGATTCCTGACAGGTATGGTGATTATAAACACCCACCACATATAAACACACACACACACACACACACACACACACACACACTCTCGCCCTCAGACCTTCAGGTCAGTCCTGGCAGGTTCTCATGGCTGCTGAGGAACATGTGAGGGTGTTGGTGAAGTAAAGAGAGGCGAGCTTCTCTGAAGCTGAGATTTAGGCCCTGAAGTTCACTGAGCTGAGTGAGGAGTCAGGCCTGAGCACCAGAAGACTGATAAGGTCACTGTTTGTGTCCGGGCCTGTGCTGGGACTGTCTGACCGCCTAATTTCACTGAAATATTCTTATATAAGAGTCTTTGACTCCAACTGGGTCTGTCAGAAGGCTCTGAAATACTCCCAGTGATTCTTCCCTCACCGCTCTTACTCATGCTGCTGGTTTGCTTGTTTTCTACATGAACGGCAGCCCATGCATATTAATTAGGTGTGGAAATGAATGAAGTTTGATCCAGCAGTGAGGATGAATGACCGTCTTAACTCTATAACATTAGAGTAAACATGAAGGTCCAGGTTCAGGACATGGCCTGATGGAACAGTGTTTAGGAAATATAGAATCTGTGTAATATCTCAGGTCTAAGGTCTAAGGTCTCAGAGAGCCATCAAGACTAGATTAAGCTAGACTGAGACATTAAAGTTATGTTAAGTGTATTTATGATTATTTTGGTTGTATTTGTTGGCCGTGGGTGCCGAAATACACTGTTCTGTTTTATTCAGTCAGAATCTTCAGAAAATAAGACCCTGTTTCAATGGATTCAGTGGAAACCTGAGGCAATAAGCCATTAATTCAACATTCAGTGAAAATAAACCAGAATTTCTACTTATTAAGAGGAAATCGTAAAGAAAATGTGATGTTATTTGAACATTTTCAAGTAAAATCCTACAATTTGTTTGGAAATGTTCAGTCAAAATCTTAAAACGAAAGAAGAGTTTCTACTTTTTAAACTAAACATTTATTTCTACACATTCAGTGTTCAATTTTCAATAAATTCCGAAAAAATAAACCATTGCTTGGACATATTTAGTCAAAATAATGAAAAACATTCAGTCCAAAAGACTGAAAATAAGCCATTATTTTACAGATATGATGATATCAGACAGCATATTCAAAAAGATAAGCTGTGTTTTAATTCTGAGGTCAGTCATGATCATGTTCTACACATTTGTCTGACGTCATGTGTGACGAGTCTTAAGGCGTCTTAAGGAAAGCACATGTCTGAGTCTGATTTCAGAATGACTAAGAATGAGACCGGTCGTTTCCTCCCTGATGACATGTTGGAGTGGGCTTAGGGAAGGGCTTGGCTTTAATAACCCGTATTTAACCTGAGTCTGACCGTGTCTCACCTGCCTGATCCTCCAGCGCTCTCCCAGACCACGCTGGGCCGGTTCTCAGCCCCTCAGAGTAGAGTTTAATTAACTCAGGGAACGTATGTGAAATCAGTTTAGCCTCCGTTCCACTGGGAGCGGACACCCCGTCCCGAGCCAAGCGCCGAGCCAAGGCGGCATCGTTTTACTCCAGGTGAGGAAGGCCTGACAAGGTAGGAACTGATGGGCCGTGGTGCTGCCTCGGGTTCAGACACAGCCAAGTCATTGTTCTCTCGAGCCGTCAGACGTTATGTGACCTGCATTGGAATCTCCTCATTGACTTTCATCCCGACTCTCCCTTCTTTGCCAGGCATTTGATTGATCACAGACAGCAGGACTGTAGATTTGAGAATAATGTGGGCAGTCTCGGCGTGTAACGGGCAGCCGGAGTGGAGAAGGGTGCCTTACTCTAGTAAAAGTGGGACTAAACAAGAATTAGACCCAAAGACCACTTAGGAACTGTCTGCTAGGACCTCAGTGGAGCGTCTTAGTCCACCCAGCTGGAGTGATGAGATGAAATATCGGTATTATGATCAATAAGATTAAATGAATTAATTGAACCAGGACGCTTTGAGAGCATCATTGGTCAACACTTCTGAAGTTCTGAATGCCTCCATAGATCATAAACAAGACCAGTGTGTACACTGAAAAGGTTGACCTTTGGTCCTTAAAAATAATAATAATTAAAACAGCTTTCCTATAATAATTCATATAAAACTTTCCATACATCCGTACATTTTTAATATATATTTTTATGATTTTCATATCTTGACATCAAATGATTCTTGCAATAACTTGAAATAACATCTATTTACATTGACTTCCATTGAAAGTTTATTTTTCCTGCTGTTTTTAGCCGCTGTTTGGAAGAAATGTTATTTTATATATATAAATATTCTTCATATTAAGAAAACCTAAATATAGACATTGTTGTTGTCTAAACTAACAGTGATCTGGCAGTGATAGTCTGCTGACTGTATTGGGCCGTGTTATTTTGTATAGGCTGTGTTTATTACCGGTGTGTGTTCTGCTCTCTCTGAGAACCTGACTCTCCTGACTGAGAACAAATGATGGTAAACTCTGATCTCCCCTTTCCTCCATCTGTCTGAGCAGGAACATGGTCAAGAAGTCCCTTGTTGCTGGGCTGGTGCTCCTGCTGGTGGCTGCATTGGGCTTTTTTATGGCTGTGTTTCTGGGGGTGGGCAACAAAAGGCCCCCCAGCCCCTCTGACCATTTCTACTCCAAAGCAGCTGTAGCAGCTGATGCTGGGAAGTGCTCTGAGATTGGAAGGTAGGAAAACCAACACACTTCGCTGAGTCCGAGTCAGAGGGTCCGGTGTGAATCTGAGCTTCACTGTAGAGAAACTGACCCACTCTGATCTCTCTACAGTGGAGGTGAATGGAAGCAGGTGTCAGTCGCCATGACTACAACAACACAGATACAGCCCATAATTTATCTCCTATCCAAACCCACCAGTGCAGCTACACGAGTCTTCTGAGTTTTATATGGATGATGATGATGATGATGATGAAGGTAAAATAGTGAATAGAGAATCTGAACTAATGCAGTTTTCTTTAGGGACTACTTTCTGTAGCTGCACTACACCCTGCAGCATGTATCCCTCCACCATTTTAATGATATGGTTCTAAAAGCAGGTTCTAGAGCCGAACTCTTCTCAGAACTCTGGTAGAACCGTGTCTCAGGCATCAGGCAGCGTCTTCATCACCATTAGGTGAAGAACCTTCTGTGAGGAGCTTTTATTAGAGCTTCAGACGTCTGCTTCCCTTCACCTCCACTGTAGAACCACAGCTCTGACTGGGGGAGCTTATCTAGAACCTCCACTGTAGAACTCCAGCTCTGACTGGGGGAGCTTATCTAGAACCTCCACTGTAGAACTCCAGCTCTGACTGGGGGAGTTATCTAGAACCTCCACTGTAGAACTCCAGCTCTGACTGGGGGAGCTTATCTAGAACCGAGTGCTTCACACCAAACCCACCAAACCCCCTCTCTGAAGGTGAACGCTTGGTCACGTCCTCCTTGTTTAAACATGCAGAATATAGGTGAATCTGTATTAGAACGTTATATTTTGTGTAATGCATTATGGAGAATTAGGATTATCAGTGAGCTCCACATGTACTGCATAAGGGTTCTTGTGTTCCACTCAGGGACGTCCTGAAGCGCAATGGCTCTGCAGTTGACGCCTCGATAGCAGCTCTGCTGTGTGTGGGGCTGCTGAATGCTCACAGTATGGGGATTGGAGGAGGGCTTTTCTTCACCATATACAACGCCTCCACAGGTGGGCCAGTGTTACCACACCCATTCCAACATTTTCCACTGAATAATCTACAGCTCCTTTGGCATTTCCTGCCAGCTAGTTTAATTATTTACATCTGCGTCTTCTGTTAATCTGTTTATTGCTGTAAGCCGGGGGTGCAGCACAGTGCCTTTATCTGCATTCATATCTGCATCTGTTTAGTGCCCAAATGATCTGTTTCTTTATGTGGATTTGGACC
Source organism: Salminus brasiliensis (assembly GCF_030463535.1). Classification (NCBI taxonomy): domain Eukaryota; kingdom Metazoa; phylum Chordata; class Actinopteri; order Characiformes; family Bryconidae; genus Salminus; species Salminus brasiliensis. The sequence goes on along the minus strand of NC_132883.1, from coordinate 45,882,178 downwards.
AAAAGTGGGTGTGGCCTTAACATGACCTTCACATTTAATGAGTCCATGTTTAAGCATCATCTCATTATTATCTTAAAGGTTTAAGAATTATGGAGTTTAAAACACAAGAAAGCAGCAAGTTGTTTTATTTCCAATCCAGGACAGAAAATTAATTAATAAAGAAATAAGAGCGTCTCTTGCTGCTCTCTGTATTTGTTCAGGATGGATTAGCTGTTAATTCTGAATCATATTTAAATTAGGTTTCATCTTACACTGTAAACCTCATAATAAAAATAAATCAATTCAAATGATAAATATTAATAAATATAGGTAAGATGTAACCTTCACATCGCAGCGTGAGTGTGTGACAGATGCAGCACATGCTTTTTCTCTTAGGGAAGGTGGAGACCATTGATGCGAGGGAAACTGCTCCAATGAACGCCACAGAGGACATGTTCGGCAATAACACACAGCTGTCCCGAAAAGGTACCTTGCAGTCAGACACACACCATAAAGGTCAGAGAAGCGAACGCTGCCAATAACACTGCTTACTTTAGATGGTGGAGTTTTCTGAACCACACTGTCCTTATAGATACGGATGTCTAAAATATGTGGACACCCCTTCTAATACTAGTACTAATAGACCAGGACAGTCAGAGTTGGGGGGTTTGGGGGTTTGGTGTGAAGCATTCGTTTCTAGATAAGCTCCCCCAGTCAGAGCTGAAGTTCTACAGTGGAGGTTCTAGATAAGCTCCTCCAGTCAGAGCTGGAGTTCTACAGTGGAGGTTCTAGATAAGCTCCCCCAGTCAGAGCTGGAGTTCTACAGTGGAGGTTCTAGATAAGCTCCCCCAGTCAGAGCTGTGGTTCTACAGTGGAGGTGAAGGGAAGCAGACGTCTGAAGCTCTAATAAAAGCTCCTCACAGAAAGTTCTTCACCTAATGGTGATGAAGACGCTGCCTGATGCCTGAGACACGGTTCTACCAGAGTTCTGAGAAGAGTTCGGCTCTAGAACCTGCTTTTAGAACCAGATCATTAAAATGGTGGAGGGATACATGCTGCAGGGTGTAGTGCAGCTACAGAAAGTAGTCCCTAAAGAGAACTGCATTAGCTGAGATTCTCCACTATTTTACCATCATCATCATCATCATCATCATCATTCCATATAAAACTGGTGATGGTAATTAAAAACTCTAAAATTGTGTGAATTTACAGGGGGGCTGTCCATTGCTATCCCCGGTGAGATCCGTGGCTATGAGATGGCTCACCGTCGGCACGGGCGTCTGCCCTGGAAGGAGCTGTTTGAGCCCAGTATAGAACTGGCACGCAAAGGCTTTCCTATCGGCAGGGCGCTCGCTAATGCCATCGAGAAAAACAAGGAGTCCATCCAGGGGGATGTGGCGCTGTGGTAAGAACCTGTGTACTGGTTATTTTTCCATTCTGAACCCGTAGATATTAACCTGGAGTTGCATTTCCTCCTCTTTCCTTTCTCTCCTGTGTTCCAGTGAAGTATTCTGTGATTCGGACCAGAACATCCTAAAGGAAAATGACATTATCAGGTTCCCCAAACTAGCCGACACCTACGAGAGGATAGCTGAGGAAGGACCAGATGTGTTTTACAATGGCTCCATGGCCGAGACCATAGTGGACGACATCCAGGCTGCAGGTCAATTCATATTTCTAATGTTTCAGTCTGTTTATAATTACACTGATTATAAAATTGTCTGTAACACATAGATCACCCTGCTTATGCTAGTGTAATGCTACCAACACTGCAGCACTGATGCTAACCACCAGTGACTGCAGAAAACATGGACGCCGTTCTGTAGAAATGAAGCCAAAACTGTCCGCTGTGTTGTCAGATTTGCAACTAGAAAATAGAGGCAGAGGCGGAGCCAGACTCTCCTACTCATTTGGTAGACCTGCCCCCTTCTCCCAGACCAAGCTCAGGTGTCTCAGACCGCCTTCACTGAGCTTCCACTGCAGATTTCCCCCTGCATTCCCAGTTTGTCCAGAAAGTGGACGCTCCGGCACTTCCTATACAGCTCAGCTCCTCCATGTACTGAACAAAGAGGACGCCATGCAGGTCCTGCGGCAGACGACCGGCCTCTTCCAGCCAAGCCTGACTGTCTGTCAATCACTGCATTCCTAAGTGTAGCCCCGCCTTCTTACGATAGAACAAAGTAAGGGTTCAAACCTGATTTCTGGGGGAATTTTAAAAATGGGCCGATTTCAGCACAGGGAGACTAACTGCTGGAATCTGGAGACCCCGGAACGGAGGGAAATGAGATTGGAAAATGGACGGGCTGTTTTGTCATTTTAACATATGGGGATGGGCGGAGCTACACACCTTGCGCTGTCCATGTTTTCTACAGTCGTTGCTGACCACCAACACTGGTAGCAGTGTGCTGATCTGAACCTGATGATGTTTTGGGAATCCAGGTGGCATTATAACACTAGAAGACCTGCTGGACTATCAGCCAGTGCTGAACGAAAGTCCACTGAGGTTAAATGTTGGGGAGTACACAGTGCATGTCCCTGACGCCCCATCCAGCGGCCCTGTGCTAGCGTTAATACTCAACATCGTGGACGGTGAGTGACTGTGTGCTTAAGTGTGTGTGTGTGTGTGTGTGTGTGTGTGTGTGATTTATTTCTGAAGTGCCTCAGAAGAAAGCAGTAGGCCTTTATCAAAAAGTTCAAGTGTTAAGCACTCACATCTTCTCTGTGATTATGCTAGCTTGGCTAATTTATTAGCCACTTGTCCCTTATTAGCTTAATTAGCTGTGGGATTTAGATATCAGAGTCGAGGAGACCTGAGTGTGTCTCAGAGATGGAATGAAGAGGCATGCCGAGACCTGACCTTATTATCATTAAGCAATAATCCACAAACCGTATTTCATTAAGCAACTTCCTGCAATTCCCTGAATCTCACATGCATGCCCAGCCTACCAGACAACATCTTAGGACTTCCCAGTGAACTTTCCCGTGGAACTGCGGTTCAGCAGGTGATGGTGCTGACGTGCTGTTGTCTCTTTCCAGGCTACAATTTCTCAGACAGAAGTGTGTCGACAGCGGAGAGAAAGACGCTGACCTATCACCGCATCGTTGAAGCCTTCCGCTTTGCCTACGCCAAGAGGAGCAGGCTCGGAGACCCGCGCTACCTCAACATCACTGACGTGAGTCCACCAGCTTGGACAACAGGCTTCACTACATGTCCAAATATTTGTGGACACTCTTTCGAATAAATGAGTTCAGCTCCTTTAGAGAGAATTTATAGAGAAGTACTGCCAATAGAATAGGACTCTCTGGAGCAGATCAACATCATGACCCTATCGGCTCCATGCTGCCTAATAATGCCAGGCGTGGGCTAGAGGGGTATAAAGCCCCCTAGCATTGAGGAGCTGTGGAGCAGTGGAAGAACTGTGTTCTCTGGAATGATGGTGGAGAAGCTCCATCCAGTACTTTTGGATGGGATGAGTTGGGAATGATGGGGTGGGGTGGCAGTTGAATGCAATCAAATCCTCACAGCAATGCTCCTCTTCCAGAATCTAGTAGAAAGTCTTCTTCTCTGGACAGTAGAGACAGTTACTCCAACAGAAGCAGCATCCGCTCTCTTAATACCCTTGATTGCAGAAGAAAGTGAATGAGCAGGCGTCCCAATACTTTTGTCCAAGCATTGTATAAACATTTAGGAAGCAGTGTAAGGTGGTCTGAGGCAGAATCTGAGGAAATCAGATATGTTTAGTTATTCTCACACAGGAGACACGTGATGATCATCCAACGTCCTGACCTCTCTAACTCTCACTAGCTCATGTTCCTGAAAGCAAGCAATCAAATCCTCACACCCCCCCTAAAACGTTGGGAGCAGAGCTCCGTGCTTTCACAAGGTCTCTCATTTCTCCATCCCTCTGCAGCTCATCCACAACATGACCTCAGACTACTTCGCCGACAACATCCGCAGTAAGATCACTGATGACACCACGCATCCCGACAACTACTACGAGCCCGAATACTTCGTCCCTGAGAATCACGGAACGGCACACCTGTCCGTCATCGCTGAGGACGGGAGCGCAGTAGCTGCTACCAGCACCATCAACCTATAGTAAGACAGGGTGGGAGAGGCCAGTTCATCTATTAGACAGGCCTGTGGATTGTTTCCTGTGTGAAATGTTGAGTGAGGGGCTGAAGTCGGACCGGGTTCTGGATGATTCTGATATAGCCTTCAGTATTACAGTAATCAGACTGATGATGATAATCTAGACTGGGTTCTAAAGATCACGTCTCGCTGGGTTTCCTGCAGCTTTGGCTCTAAGGTGATGTCACGTTCCACTGGTATCATCTTCAACGACGAGATGGATGATTTCAGCTCCCCGTTCATCACCAATGGATTTGGAATCCCTCCATCTCCCAATAACTTCATTCAACCAGGTATCAGATTTCAGCATTTGTTGATCATTTATAATGATATCAATTGTAGATTTATTTTCTTTGTGATGTTTGTCTGTTGGCTTGGGACAAATAAGAGTGTTTGATTTTCAATGTCTGTGTAAATTTAATTTTATATGCCAAAATTGCATTGAAACAGCTTTAAAGCAAAGTGTAGCATAATTGGGATGTATTTGAGTTTTTGAGATCTCAACACCTGTGATAATTGAATAATTATTTATCTTATGTATTAAACAATACAATAATAAATTAAGAAATAACAATGAATTACATGAAAAGAAAGTATCACATTGTTTCTGGTGGATTATCCGTGCACTGCATGCATCAGTTTGGACAAACAGATTTGTGTTCTATATATTTACTAAAAAAACTGTTCAGAAGATCAAACAAAAGCTCCAGATTTAAAGAATTCTGCAACATCCAAAGAAATGAGAGACCTTTATGTATTTATTTTTTGACCAGGTAAAAGGCCTCTCTCGTCGATGTGCCCGACTATAATTTTTGACAAACACAACAAAGTCAAAATGGTTGTTGGAGCTTCTGGTGGGACAAAGATCACTACGGCAACAGCTCTGGTAACCATGCACAGGTTTTACCTGAAACACGTGCAGCAATGTTTTAATAGGTTTTAATAATTAGCACAATTAGCACATGCAAATGTAATGCAATTAAAACAGGTAATTTTCATAAACAAGACCGCACATTTGCATAATTCTCCTGATATAATGGATTGTTTATCCTTCCAGTTGATGCTTCTGTTCTTTGTTTATGTTTTTTTTTTAAACTCTTCACTCTTCTTCACTCCAGGTGATCCTAAACTCTCTCTTCTTTAATTACGACCTGAAGAAAGCTGTGACCGAACCCAGAGTTCACAATCAGCTCAACCCCAACAAGACCGTCGTAGAGCAGAACTTTGAACAGGCGAGCCTTAAAACCGACCTCTCCTACAGTACATCTGTCGTTCAGTGTGATGCCCTCTGGCTTTTTGATCTCTCTCTCTGTTGTTCAGTGTGATGCTCTCTTGCTGTTTGATCCCTCTGTTGTTCAGTGTGATGCTCTCTGATCTCTCTCTGCTGTTCAGTGTGATGCTCTCTGGCTGTTTGATCTCCCTCTGTTGTTCCGTGTGATGCTCTCTGGCTGTTTGATCTCCCTCTGTTGTTCAGTGTGATGCTCTCTGGCTGTTTGATCTCTCTGCTGTTCAGTGTGATGCTCTCTGGCTCTTTGATCTCTCTCTGTTGTTCAGTGTGATGCTCTCTGGCTGTTTGATCTCCCTCAGCTGTTCCATGTGATGCTCTCTGGCTGTTTGATCTCTCTGTTGTTCAGTGTGATGCTCTTTAGGTGTTTGATCTCCCTCTGTTGTTCAGTGTGATGCTCTCTGGCTCTTTGATCTCTCTCTGTTGTTCAGTGTGATGCTCTCTGGCTCCTTGATCTTCCTCTGTTGTTCAGTGTGATGCTCTCTGGCTCTTTGATCTCTCTCTGTTGTTCAGTGTGATGCTCTCTGGCTCTTTGATCTTCCTCTGTTGTTCAGTGTGATGCTCTCTGGCTCTTTGATCTCTCTCTGTTGTTCAGTGTGATGCTCTCTGGCTCTTTGATCTCTCTCTGTTGTTCAGTGTGATGCTCTCTGGGTGTTTCCTTGCCCTCTGTTGGGAGACTGTTCTCATATGGCAGAATTAGGCAGTTCTTCAAGAACTCTTAATAAACATATTTGTGGGTATCCATTTATCATGCTAATACTAATCCTTTATCTGATCACTTCTATTGATTACCTAACCATGTGACTGTCTGGACTTTCTGCAGCGTGTACTCGAAGGCTTAGCGCAGAAAAATCACATAACGGAGTTCCTCAGGACTCCCGGTGCGGTGGTGCAGGCAGTCGTGCGGCAGGGGGAGCGACTCTGCGCCGAGTCCGATCCCAGGAAAGGAGGCTATCCTGCAGGGTACTGACCCAAAGCTTACCTCTCTTCTCACTCCTCACTGGAGCTTCCATCTACAGCTTCAGCTCAGACGCAGGGACAGTCTGCTGAGAAGAACCACCTTCTGATCCGGAAGGAGCTTCTTTTTTAATTTATTTTATATTTATTTTTGATGGAGAACAGATTGCCTACTCTATCCTGACTGGTTCGGCAGTATTTTTGGTGATTTTGGCCAAAGTGATTGATTAACGTGTGTGTTATTTTGTGAAGAAGCGTGAGTGATGCTCTGTCAGTGGGTTGTTTGTCCTGTGGTGGGGACACATTACTGGAGCGTCCAGTTTGGAGGTTCCTGACGTCAGGAACCCTCACAGACACTGAGGGAGGGGCACACTGCTGTAACTGACCTCTCTCTGGAAATAAGCTGTAACAAAAGACAAGAATTTAACCACAGGAATTTCATCAAATTAAAAGAACATCTCGAAAGCAGCGTAAAGTCTTAATTTCTGTAAATATGACGCACAATTAATGCAAAAATCAGGGGTTAAAACGTTTGTGTGCTGATGATCTCTTTAACGGGGAACACTGGAAAAAATGGTACAGTACAAATGAAAGATACGTATGCAGGTAATTACAATCACAATGACTGCCATGATTTGTTACCTGGAGCGGATGTAAAATACAATGAGGGTTCTCCAGTTAAATAAACTGGACAGGATTAGGTGTTTTTTCACATGAAACCAGTTACACATGACCTGCCATCCGTCATCACTGTACTTCATTTCCAAAACATCGTCAAGGTTTATTGGTTGACACTGGTAGAACTGGAGTCAGTCCATCAACCAAGGCCTTTGCCTCATTGTCAACAAGCAGCTGTCGTGTGTTTGAGCCCAACTGTTCCCTCCAGGCTCCTCCTACAAAAGGGTTTTCCTGAAGCTATGAGGTTGACCAAGCTTTACAGACCGCTGGGAAACATTCCACTGAATCCTAATGAGAGACTGTAGCTCCGCCTCCTCAGTGTATATCACAATACCTACATTTAGAGCGTTATTAATATTCACCCTAATGAGAGACTGTAGCTCCGCCTCCTCAGTGTATATCACAATACCTACATTTAGAGCGTTATTAATATTCACCCTAATGAGAGACTGTAGCTCCGCCTCCTCAGTGTATATCACAATACCTACATTTAGAGCGTTATTAATATTCACCCTAATGAGAGACTATAGCTCCTCCTCCTCAGTGTATATCACAATACCTACATTTAGATCATTATTGATATTCACCCTAATGAGAGACTGTAACTCCGCCTCCTCAGTGTATATCACAATATCTACATTTAGAGAGTTATTAATATTCACCCTAATGAGAGACTGTAGCTCCGCCTCCTCAGTGTATATCACAATATCTACATTTAGAGTTATTAATATTCACCCTAATGAGAGACTGTAGCCCCGCCTCCTCAGTGTATATCACAATACCTACATTTAGAGCGTTATTAATATTCACCCTAATGAGAGACTATAGCTCCTCCTCCTCAGTGTATATCACAATACCTACATTTAGAGCGTTATTAATATTCACCCTGAGAGACTGTAGCTCCGCCTCCTCAGTGTATATCACAATATCTACATTTAGAGTTATTAATATTCACCCTAATGAGAGACTGTAGCCCCGCCTCCTCAGTGTATATCACAATACCTACATTTAGAGCGTTATTAATATTCACCCTAATGAGAGACTGTAGCTCCTCCTCCTCAGTGTATATCACAATACCTACATTTAGAGTTATTAATATTCACCCTAATGAGAGACTGTAGCTCCTCCTCCTCAGTGTATATCACAATACCTACATTTAGAGCGTTATTAATATTCACCCTAATGAGAGACTGTAGCTCCGCCTCCTCAGTGTATATCACAATACCTACATTTAGAGCGTTATTAATATTCACCCTAATGAGAGACTGTAGCTCCTCCTCCTCAGTGTATATCACAATACCTACATTTAGAGTTATTAATATTCACCCTAATGAGAGACTGTAGCTCCTCCTCCTCAGTGTATATCACAATACCTACATTTAGAGCGTTATTAATATTCACCCTAATGAGAGACTGTAGCTCCGCCTCCTCAGTGTATATCACAGTACCTACATTTAGAGCGTTATTAATATTCACCCTAATGAGAGACTGTAGCTCCGCCTCCTCAGTGTATATCACAATACCTACATTTAGAGTTATTAATATTCACCCTAATGAGAGACTGTAGCTCCGCCTCCTCAGTGTATATCACAACACCTACATTTAGAGTTATTAATATTCACCCTAATGAGAGACTGTAGCTCCGCCTCCTCAGTGTATATCACAACACCTACATTTAGAGCGTTATTAATATTCACCCTAATGAGAGACTGTAGCTCCGCCTCCTCAGTGTATATCACAATACCTACATTTAGAGCGTTATTAATATTCACCCTAATGAGAGACTGTAGCTCCGCCTCCTCAGTGTATATCACAACACCTACATTTAGAGTTATTAATATTCACCCTAATGAGAGACTGTAGCTCCGCCTCCTCAGTGTATATCACAATACCTACATTTAGAGAATTATTAATATTCACCCTAATGAGAGACTGTAGCTCCGCCTCCTCAGTGTATATCACAATACCTACATTTAGAGTTATTAATATTCACCCTAATGAGAGACTGTAGCTCCGCCTCCTCAGTGTATATCACAATACCTACATTTAGAGCGTTATTAATATTCACCCTAATGAGAGACTGTAGCTCCGCCTCCTCAGTGTATATCACAATACCTACATTTAGAGAATTATTAATATTCACCCTAATGAGAGACTGTAGCTCCGCCTCCTCAGTGTATATCACAGTACCTACATTTAGAGCGTTATTAATATTCACCCTAATGAGAGACTGTAGCTCCGCCTCCTCAGTGTATATCACAATACCTACATTTAGAGTTATTAATATTCACCCTAATGAGAGACTGTAGCTCCGCCTCCTCAGTGTATATCACAACACCTACATTTAGAGTTATTAATATTCACCCTAATGAGAGACTGTAGCTCCGCCTCCTCAGTGTATATCACAACACCTACATTTAGAGCGTTATTAATATTCACCCTAATGAGAGACTGTAGCTCCGCCTCCTCAGTGTATATCACAATACCTACATTTAGAGCGTTATTAATATTCACCCTAATGAGAGACTGTAGCTCCGCCTCCTCAGTGTATATCACAACACCTACATTTAGAGTCTCTCAGGGTTGAATGGAGTTCCATAGCTGTACCAGCTGTGGAGGAGCACTTGAGTGGGCGGAGTCTGGCGAGGGCAGTGTAGACTCAGCTGTTGGTTTGTTATGTATGTAAGTGCTGAGGGGTGAGTTTCCCTTCCTCATCCTCAGTTTCACTCTACTCAGAATACTGGAGTACGTCTGCTCTGATGTGTCTGTTGTGGAAATGTTGTTTATAAGAAGCGAGACCGTGTTGCTTGTACAGTGAATACATTTGCATATATTTTTATAAACACACCTTGTCGTGGCGTCGTGCCTGTTGCTGTAAAGTGTTCTGGAAGGTTTTTGTCTTTGCATTAAAATCAAACACTGAAATATTGATGAGCAGTGGTGTATTAGTTCTTACTGCACTGAGAGTGTTCTCTGGACCCAGCCTCCACGCTGCTGCTCGGTCAGTACCACCGCCGTGTGTGTTTGGAATGGACAGAAGTCATGACCTGATTGACAGCTCTGATGAACTGTGTCTCTTTCCTGGGCGGAGTCATAGTGGGACGGTCTGGAGCTCCCGCTGAGCTGTGCTTCTACTGTTGACCAGGCTGTATTACTCTGCTGCGTTCTTCAACGGCGGATATTAATACTGCTGAATGTACATGACTGACAGCGGACACCCCTTCTAATAAACACATTCAGCTACTTTAAGCTGCACCCATTGCTGACACAGATGTGCCTAGTTTCTTTAGAGAAGTACTGCCAATAGAATAGGACTCTCTGGAGCAGATCAACATCATGACCCTATTGGCTCCATGCTGCCTAATAATGCCAGGCGTGGACTAGAGGGGTATAAAGCCCCCCAGCACTGAGGAGCTGTGGAGCAGTGGAGGAGCTGTGTTCTCTGGAATGATGGTGGTGGAGGAGCTCCATCCAGTACTTTTTAATGGGATGAGTTGGGGATGATGAAGTATTGGGGTGGTGATCGTCATCCAACATCCTGACCTCACTAACACTCTTGCAGCTGAATACAATCAAATCCTCACAGCAATGTTCCTCCTCCAAAATCTAGTAGAAAGTCTTCTTCTCTGGACAGTAGAGACAGTTACTCCAACAGAAGCAGGATCAGCTCTTTAATACCCTTCATTTAATAAGAAACAATGAATGAGCAGGTGTCCAAATACTTTTGTCAAAATATTGTATAAACATTTAGGAAGCAGTGTAAGGTGGTCTGAGGCAGAATCTGAGGAAATCCAAGCACCAACATTTGTATTTTTAGTATTCTCACACATTAATCCTGCACACAGTTCCTCACACTGCAGAACTGAGATGTTTCCATTTCGTCTGAAAATAAAAGAGTGACATTTTTAATGGAGAGTTTTTAGTTTCGCTGTAAATGAAGAGGAGGAAGAGGAGGTCAGTAGCCCGCAGCCTTGCTGTTCTTCCTATTGTCTGAGTAAGCGATGACGTCTTTGTTACTCTTTGTCACGGCGTTGACCACGTTGTAGAAGGTCTTGGTGTATTTAACAGTGTTATTGAGTTCTCTGAGGGCCTCTCTGACGCTCTGAAAGAGAGCACATTCACATGTTACCATTTCCCTGAACAGTAGATCAGCTATCGGCGCAGGCCTCACACTGTCCTACCTGGTCAAAGTCGGGCTCAAATTTGAGCGCAAGTTTGGAGTCCACAAACACGATAGGAGCGGCGATGGAGTTCTTCAGGCTCTCATCAAACCACAGGTAGTTCATGAGTGTCTAAACAGGTCAAACGGCAGCAGAGCGAGGAGGAACGACACACACATTAAAATCAGCAAGGTAATCTCAAGACTCGACTACAGCAACTGGTGGTGCAGCAGAAAACACCACTACCTGTCAGTGAGCTGCCAAACCACGTAGCAGACCAGGGTTCGATTCCCGGTCTGGGTGACTGTGCTGCGGTGCACCAATAAGAGAACCTGGGCAAGACCCCGAACATGAGTAACCTGGTATGTTGCTCTGGAGAAGAGCGTCAGCTAACTGCTGTGAATGTAATGTAACTCACTTCCTATGCATGCCGTCACCAAACTGCTCTGAACTCAGGAAAAAACACAGCGCATCCAACAAGACACATTAAATAATACAACCTTTAATAAGAGAAAAAGCTCAGTTGGATGTTTGTCATATTTTCTCTTCTCTTTTTTAACCCTGTTTATTTCTCTCTCTCTAACATACACTAAATGGACTAAAGTAAGTGGATGCCTGCTCATTCACTGTTTCTTCTGAAATCAAGGCTATTAAAAAGTGTTTCTCCTGCTTTTGTTGGAGTAGCTGTCTCCACTGTACTGAGAAGAAACAGCGCATCCAACAAGAAGCAAAGAAGAACCCCGCCCATCTTTTATACAGCAGGAAAATACAGAATGCAGATCACAGGAAGCTGATCTGGTGGTGCTTAAGTATTCAGAAACTTACAAAGGCCACTCCGGTGGTGATCATGTGGCCCCCTGAGCCTCCAATAACAATCGTGTGGGTTTTTTCTGCAGAGCGAAGGATCATTGGAGCCATGGAGGAGGGAGGACGTTCACCTACACACACACACACACACACACACACACACATTAAATAAAACAACATTTCTCTCCCTCTAACATACACTATATGGACTAAAGTATTTGGACACCTGCTCATTCACTGTTTCTTCTGAAATCAAGGCTATTATAAAGAGCTGATCCTGCTTCTGTTGGAGTAACTGTCTCTACTGTCCAGTGAAGAAGACTTTCTACTAGATTTTGGAGGAGGAGCATTGCTGTGAGGCTTTATACCCCTCTAGCCCATCAAGTCATATTCTATTGGAGGTACTTCTCTGCAGGGACTAGACAAGCTGTGTGTTTGTGTGCATTTGCATGTCTGTGTCAACAATGAGTGCAATTTAAGGTAGATGAATGCATTCATTAGAAGGGCTGTTCACAAACATTTGGACATGTAGTGTATGTGCAGGACAGGGGACTGGAAACCACCTCCTTAGTGTGATTTAACTCACCAGGGTGAATCTGCTCTGCTTTTCCACAGAAATCAGCCAGTTGATTGTTGAGGATGACGCCTGTTTGGTGTGAAAGCACACCGGACCCAAAACTACGGGTGGAGAGCATTAGGGTTAGTAATCCAACGCATCCAACTTGAACCTCCTCCATTCTTACAGCAGTACAAATATGGTAGAAACATCCTTGCAACTCATCATAACACTTTAGAAACCACTTAGCATCACCCTGGCATTTCATAGCAAGTACCTAGCAACAGATGAGCCTTCCACAGATAGCATAGGGGGAAGCAAAGCACATCCAACCAGAAGGAAATTCTTGTTCATTCAATTCATTTCAAATTTATGTTTATAGCATTTTCACAACAACTCTTGCAGCTTTACAGAGATCTGGGTTCGAGCCTCTTTAGAGCACGCCAGGGGGCAACAGTGGCAGGACAAACTCCCTCGAGTCGAGAGGAAGAAACCTTGAGAGGAACCAAGACTCAAAAAGGGGAATCCCTCCTCCTCAGGTCCACACCGGATCATAACAATAAAAAGCAAAACAGGAATAAAAGCAGTAAAAACATGGTAGCTCACAGAAAGCTCTGCTGATGGGTTCTACACACTGATTTCAAAGCAATCATCAGCAGTAACAGTGCATCCAACGCTGCAGCGATGTTTTAGGTGAATAAGTGAAGTGAACAATAAGAGTGAAAAAATAGTCAAAAGTAATAAATAAATAAATAAATAAAAGTGAATAAATCGAGTCTGAGAGGTGTGTGAAAGGTGTTCTCTCTTTAATTAAAGGGCTCCCTCCTCCCTTTGGGATTCATCAGTCCTCCCCTACTGTGATGGACTGGCACCCAGGTATGAGTCCAGTGAGACCCTGACCAGCTTAGTCTGAAGCCTGAGACTCTCCCACGGTTTAGTACTGGTCATATGTCGCTGTGTCTGCATGAAAGTGGGTGTGCTCACCAGTAGTTGATGGAGCTGGTGACGGACACTGCCATGCCGTCCTCGGCCAGCACAGACACGTGGGTGGTGCCCTGTTCGTCCACATCTGGGGAGACGTTGTAGTATTCAGCATTGTGGGTGCGGTCATCTGTGATCTGCTTTCTAATGTTGTCAGCAAACTCCTTCTCGATTATTCTTGCTGCTGCCTTCTCCTGAATCATTGATCACACACACACACACACACACACACACACACACACACACACACACACACACACAAAAACAAAAGTATTAAGGCTGGGTCTGAAACACAGGATACAGATTTCAGGTGTGTCGTCAACACACAAGGTCAGGTTAATAAAGCACTCTGGGTTCACCTGTTCAGCACAACGAAACGTAAGAAGCTAGACTGGACCTAATGATCCCTTCTTGAACGTTCTCTGCTCTGACCTATCCGGCCTCCCATTCTGTTTGGATTGAGCATCATGGTAAACATGATGGTTAATGGGAAACACATGGTTGGTGTGGCGCAACATATAACAGTCCAGTCTGAGATGCAAGAATGACACAATTCAGTCTCCAGTTTTCTACACCAGCGGCTTCCTAACAATAACACGAACCTCTCTGCCGTATAGTGCCTTGTACTGCAGTGCTGTACAAGCAGCCGCTCCACCGTACGTCCGATTTAGTGAGCTGGTGACACTGCAGAGCTGCTGAACACATTAGCTAGGTGTGTGTGAAGAAATCCAGCCTCTCGTACACTTCAACCTACCACGTCAGAATTGAACCTGGGATCTCTCATGAGCTTCCTCAGACCATTGGCAAACTTGGAGGCTTCTATGTAACGATGGTATGTCAGCAAACGCTCCTTTCCTTTTAGAGAATCCTTGTTGAGGTCATAGCCTGGAGAACACCAACAACACCACAGACAATGTCAGGATTCAATTAAGTAGATTTCTTGCGAAGTGGTTGCTAAAGTGTCCAAAGTATTAGTAAGTGGGGGCTATGGTGTTGATAGTGTGTTCCTAGGTGGTTTCTAAGATGTTGCTAGGTGGGTGCTTTGGTGTAGCTAAGGCTCCTTAGTGGCAGAGGTGTCAAAAGTGTTTTCCTCAGGTAGAAGTGAGTGGAGATACTAGGTTTTAAAAAGAAGTTGAAGCATCAACTGAAGCTTTTTACTCCAGTAAAAGTGTAAAAGCACTGGTTTCAAAATACTTAATACTCAAAAAGTAGAAAAGTAAAAGTAATGGAAGGAAAACAAAGACTGAAAGCTTAGGCCGCGCCACAGGGGTCTATAGTGCACTAACCCCCCCCCCCAAAAAAAAAAAAAACATTTCTCTAAAAGTCATAATGAGAATGATCTATTAAAATGTTGATGTTAAAAATGTTGGGCTGCACTGGGCTCCTGTTTCAGCTGCAGATCTGCCCATTGAAAATGAAGCATTTCAGTAATATCAGCTCTATTAAAGGAGCGTCTCTGTGCTCTACTGAGCATCAACATGAGCTTCATGGAGGAAAATATGAGGAGTCGTTGTCTAGAAGTTCTGTAAAGCTGCAGAAAGTCAGACTTCAGAGGCGTGTGATCAATAAGCTTTATTGGAGTGTAAATGTGGGGCTCAGTCGGGACGTTTCACTGCAGCTCTCTTGAGTCTCTGCCACGGACACAGTCTTCATACTAGACTACAGACGTCTGCTGTGAGCTGCTGGAGAGTGACGGGACGTGTGCAGGTGTGATGGATCTCTTATAAACCAATAGGGAGTCAGAATGGTGTCTGTTTATACTTCTCATCCAATCACAGTCAGACTCACACTTTCAGGATGGAGAGATTTATCTGGAGAGGGGTTTTTATTGATGACGAGCCGGAATGAAAACTAAGGGAAATGAAATAGGAGGAACGAGGCTGTTTTTAAATGTAAGGAGGAGAAAGTTCAGATAATTGAGGGAAAATGTGAGAAGTAGAAGTAAAAAGTCTGAAAAATAAATAATGACTCCAGTAAAGTTTAGAGAACCAACATTTCTACTTAAGTAAAGTAGTGAAGTATTTGTACTGCATTACTCGACACCTCTGCTTGGTGGTTGCGATGGTGTACTAGGTGGTTGCATCCCATTCATTGCTCTAAATTCCTAAAAACTCCCTACACACACCTTATGTTCGTTAAAAAGCTGTAAACAAGCCTAAATCTCAAAAATCAGACCCAACAACAACAACAAAAATATTCCTCAATAATTTCTCTGACCTTCCATGACATTGAGGATGAAGTTGACCACAGCGGCCCCAGCAGGTGGAGGGGGGAAATACACCGTGTAACTGCCCAGAGACATATTCCAGGGCTCAACCTCAGACACCTCAACTGAGCTCAGGTCCTCCAGAGTGAGGGTCCCACCTTCACACACACATACACAAAAAAACACATCAGCATACAGGTACTTTGATGTAGCTTAGAGGTTAATCAGGTGCTAGTACTGGTGCTTGAATAGCAGTAGAGTTTTCATAGCCCACACATCTGTGAAGACTTGCTGCACAGTGAGACTAGCACAGCTCCTGAACATTCTCCAAACACTGTACCTGTTCAGCTTTGTAGGTAGAATATCATGTTCTTCATGTATTAATAAATAAAAATGTGCCCAGTAAAACCATGCTGGTCACCTGCTTCCTGTATGTCACAGATCAGCTTCTCGGCTGTGTCCCCAGAGTAGAATTCCTCAGCGCCGTTCTCTGCTATGGCCTCCAGAGTGTCCGCAAGTCGCTCAAATTTGACAGTGTCTCCCTCCTTCAACATTCGGCCGTGACCATCCTCAAACAGCTCTCTGCAAGAGACACGTACTGTCTATTACATTCGTATCCATGTACGGATGTGTGTGTATCCTATGGCGCCTGTATGGAATACCGTGCACTCAGCCTTTTGATGGTGGGAAGGTAACGCGCAACTATGCTGGAGATTGGGACCCCGTCTCTGGCCAGCCGGATGGTGGGCTGGAACAGGCTGGCCCAGGGCAGGCGGCCATACAGCCTGTGGACATGCTCGTACCCCCGGATCTCACCAGGAACACCGATCCACTGAGGACCTGCAGAGAGAGATAGAGAGAGAGAGAGAGCATTTCTTACATCACAGTGTAACTGGAGACACGTAGGAGTTACACTAAGCACAGCGGGGTGCATCCAACAGTTCAGGAATTCAGATCCATGAACCCCTATTTGATGGAGCTATGGATTATAAGGAGAGGTGGTGGTTGTGAGGAACAGAGAAGATGAGGCTAGACAGAACCTGACCAGAAGAACCTTTCAGTTTACTTCTCCCAAGATGCAGAACGCCAGAGACACTGACTGGGACATTCCAGGATAAAGACAAGAATGGAGGCAGATATGGGACAGAGATGGTGATTGGCATGGAGAAAAGAAAACTGGGATGAAGACAGGGACTGGGACAGATAGAGGAACAATTACAGGGGCAAAGAACAGGAAGGAAGAAAGACACTGAGCCAATACAGGGACAATGGATAGAACAGAGATAGGATGGGAAACAGTAACAGGGACAGAGGCATTGTATATTTGGACAAACATTGTATTATTATATTTTAAACAATGGAAAGAATGTAGTAGATTTGACATTTCTGTATTTTCATGGGTGGATAGAGAAATGGACAGTTCCTTGGACATGAATTAAGCCCTGTCCTGGACTACACAGCAATCTAAATACAGATTTATCATTGAAAGTAAAAACAGGCCTCGTCCAGGCTTAATCCCTGTCTAGGAAACCAACTGTAAATGTCCTACCTGTTTTACATTTACAGTCTGAGAAGTTTCCTCTGAAGGTCTTTGGGACGGTCTCTCTGGAGAGGAAGATTTTCACTGGACCTGAAAATCAACACAATGATCTGCTGTAGAACTTCAACTCTTACTACTGTGATCCTTCATTTGTACAGTACAGTTCACATATCCCAGCTGAGGCCGCAGGAGCAGAGAGGGCTAAAGGCCTTGCTCAAGGGTCCAACAGTGGCAGCTTAGCGGACCTGGGCGTCAAACCCTCAACACTGTGCTCTAGCCACGAAGCCACTTTGTGTCAGTTAGGAGGATGAGCTTTCTTACCATTATCTTTCTCCATAACAGTGAATACAGATCCTCCACCACTTCCTGTGCTCTGCGGGTTCACCACTGACGTACATAACAGAGCAGCTATAGCAGCATCCACTGCCGAGCCACCAGCCTTCAACATGTCTCTGAGAAGGTGAAAGCAACACAACTACCGACGCTGTTATTGCCATTACGGCCACAACACAGCTATCTAACTGTGGTAATGTGGTAAAGCACACCATGTACATGTGCACTGTATAGTAAGACATGTTTCATCACTGTCCTGTAAAAACCTTGTATCTCCAGAACAGCAGCTTTACAGCAGGAGGAAAAACTTTCTGAACTTTCTATGGAAGTCATCTTTATGTAAAATGTTTTATTCAGGTCATGTTGGAGCATTTCTATTGGTCCATTGATATAGTTTCTTTTAAAAATCTTAATAAATGTAATAATATAAAATACAATTCTGGGTGATATTTAACACAATGGTGCATGATATTAAATAAAATCAACAACATTCAGGGAGCTGTTCAGTTTAGGAACACTCACCGTCCAATTTTTGAGCAGGTTTCTGAATCAGCAGCAACTGCAGCTCTTAGTGGGAGGCAGAAATAAACGATCAAGCCAGTTGAAATGCCAAGTATGAGAATGCAGATGCAGATGAAGATACGCTTCTTCCACTCAGCCATGCCTGGTTCGAGGAGTAAAGCATCTACAAAGACAGCAGTGACACTGGCAATGACAGAAGACTTCCTCCTCTCTGCTCTGATATGCAGACAGTTTGGGCTGTTTTCAGAAGAATAAAATGAAAGTAAAAGAGCCCAGATTACCCCCCTCCCTCCTGGGGCCATCATCTCTAACACTTCTCTAAACTCAGAGGTGGCAGAACACAAATAAAGAACCAATCCTCCAGTTTAAAGATGCTTCAAAGTAAAGCTTGTAGTATGGTTTACATTTGCACTCTAGTAAAAGCCTAAATAATTACTTAAGCTACTTAAATAGCTGTCTTTCCTTGGTGCGCTTTTGGTAGGTACTGATCACTGCATACTGGGAGGGAACACCCCATAAGACCTGCCTGGTGTTCTGGAGGAGATGTTCTGACCCAGTCATTGTCTAGAACATCACAGTTTGGTTCTGGTCAGTGTCTCAGATTCTTACGCTTGTCTGTTTTTCCTGCTTCCTGACTGTTCACTCACTGCCTAATAGATCCACCCCTCAACAGGAGCCAGATCATCAATGGTAGCTTTGCAAATCTACTATTTATTAAACATGAATTTTATTCCATTTCAAAAAATTATTAATTATGACTTCTTATATTGCCAGTCTTAAAGGATGGCGGGTCGAGCCGAGCCGTACTTGAAGCTGGAAGGGCTCTTGGTGCAGATCGGCTTTTGACCATCGCCATCAAGTACGTAGGGGCTGGCTGGTCCAGTCTTGGCTTTGTAGACCAGAGTCAGGGAATCAGCCAAACCTCAAAATGGTTATCTGTAATTGGTTATCTGCCCCATTCGTGTGAAACATGCCAACATCCTTCTAGGAAAGAATGAAAGACTCTGATGTTATTCATGACCAGTACATGTCATTTCCTGTTCACACTGCAGACCGGACCAGGCGCACATATATGTCTTATATAAGAAGGTTTATTTGATATTATACAGGTAAATACACAGGTTTGCATCTTCAAGCAGCACTAAAGACAAGCTAGAACCAGGTATAACAGCAGCACCAATCCCAGACTCAGAACAGAGCACATGACTGAATCCACGGTGTACTGCACTTATGGGTGGCAGCTGTTTGAGGAGTGTCCTACAGAGAGATGCTTACAACCATCTCTATTTCTGCATGATTACAGCTGGATCAAAAGGAGAACTCCACAGAATTTACAAAATTCCTGCAACATTCAGCATGTGAGATTAACAGTCAGACCGAGTCAGAGGGTCCGGTGTGAAACTGAGCTTCACTGTAGAGAAACTGACCCACTCTGATCTCTCTACAGTGGAGGTGAATGGAAGCAGGGTTCGGTCACCATGACTACAACAACACAGATACAGCCCATAATTTATCTCCTATCCAAACCCACCAGTGCAGCTACACGAGTCTTCTGAGTTTTATATCTATGAAATGATGAAGATGATGATGATGATGAAGATGATGAAGGTAAAATAGTGAATAGAGAATCTGAACTAATGCAGTTCTCTTTAGGGACTACTTTCTGTAGCCGCACTACACCCTGCAGCATGTATCCCTCCACCATTTTAATGATCTGGTTCTAAAAGCAGGTTCTAGAGCCGAACTCTTCTCAGAACTCTGGTAGAACCGTGTCTCAGGCATCAGGCAGCGTCTTCATCACCATTAGGTGAAGAACTTTCTGTGAGGAGCTTTTAGTAGAGCTTTAGTTGCAGACGTATCTAGAACCGAGCGTCTCACACCAAACCCCCTTCTAACTGAAATGTTCACAGAGAGTAAAGGAGAGCTGCTGTTATATGAGGTAAGGATTTAAAAACGGTAAAATGGACTTTTATAATGCTGGATATAAGCGTGACACTAGCCGGGTGAGATTCGGACCTACAGATTCACTAAGAACTGACAGTCGACGTCTTTCCACAGTGTACTGTATGCTATCAGGACTCCTATTTACAATCAGTAGAGTCCTGAATGCAGTAAAATGTACAGTGACCCCTTTAACCTCACAAAGGGTCCACATCCTAAGGCCTGTTATTCAGTACACATGAAAAACAATGCAGTCATGAAGTTCCATGAGTGAGTGAATGTGAACATGAAGGGGGTAAACATCTCCAGCTCCTGCTTTTCTAATCAGCCCTGGATAAAATGAGACACGAGATTACATTATTTCTTTTAAACCTTTACTGACCTCCACAGAAACGAGTCTCACCACAGCGCTCTCAGCAGCTCAGTGTCACAACCCTGCACCGTGCTGAACATCATCATCATCATCATCATCATCATTCAGGGTGGAGTAATTCAAGTACCTTCTCTAACGCTGAATATGAAAAACAGCTGCAGGGTTAAAAAGAGAAGAATTAAGAATAGTAAACATAGAAAAGCCTCTGCTAAACATCTCACACTGAGAGCAGTCATCAGGACAGCTTTATGTAAATGATGAAGGCTCCTAGCTCTCATCCACAGGACACCAGCAGCAAATCTACACAACACACCTCCCCGCACTGTGTTCTCTCACAACTCCTACACAGACATCTTCCAGAGGAACCGGGGAGAGACCTCCTGCTCCTCCATTACTGCTGACATTATTCATCAGTCTATCAGTCTACATTCCCTCATATTCTGTGTACAGGCGTCAGTGTTGAGCATTTTCTGACCTAAATGAATCGTAAAGAGTGTAAACTGAGAGTGTTTTGGTATAAATCAGTCACACATTTTCTTACCTAAATTATCTATGAATTATTAATTAATAATTATTCATATTTTGTGGTGTACAATACTCGTTAACGCTGAAAGGTGGGGACTGTCGTGTGTAAATGGAGAATATTTGGTGTAAATTAGTCAGTTAAGATGTAAATTAATTACTTTCTGGACTAAATGAACCAATTAAACATGTCCACTGAATGTGTTCTGGTTCATTGACTTATTCAGGGTTAGGGTTTCTGGTCCAATCAGGTGATTCATGTCTTAATTTTTTTTAATAAATATTTTTTTATTATTATATTTATCAAAGCGATGTGGGGGAGAGTGCCATCTACCCACCCTGGAGAGAGCGTGGCCAATTGTGCTCTCTGTGGGCCTCGACTGCCGATGGCTAGCAGCGTGACCGGGATTCGAACCTGCGATCCTCTGACTCATAGTGACCGCAACCCCGGGCCCCCCATTTGTGTGGTTCAGAGTATTTTTGGTCTGAATGAGTTCTTAAAAGGTCAGTATCCTGCAGGCCTGCCCATCTTGCGAGCGTCCGAAACAGCATCGATGCACTCTCCTTCCTGCGCAGATGCAGCGTTGATCACATTATAGAAGAACTTCGTCTCCGCCACTGTGTGCCCAAGTTCTCTGAGGGCTTCTATGATGTCCTGAAGGAGAGGGAACACACACTGGAACTTCAGCGCTTCAGGAACTGGATGCTTTGTTATTTCTGCTGCAGTTTAACTGCTTAATGAAGGTCAACCTGATTTATGATTCATTTATGATTTATGATGGGTTATGATTCAGCTTACTAGATGGCGCCGCGGAGGTGGCAGCCTGTTGCAGCAGCTCCTGCTCACTTCTGAGCTTTTTCTAACTTTTTTCCAATTTAGGAGTTTTTAAGTTAAGTTTCTTTGGTAGTTTAGTGTTGTTTATGACTTTAGGCACAACGGACACCAAAAGCGTGGTGATTTCTCTGGTTTCTACGCTACTTTTTTCCTTGTTTACGACCGTGTCTGGAGAGCTCGTGCGGAGTCGCGTGCCTATTGTTTCCACCAGGGACCAGCTGTTAGCTGTGCTGCCGCGCGAGAGGCACGACATCCCCCGCGAGCTGAGGTCCTGGGGAACGTGAGGTCGCCCATATCTGTGGAAGGATTTCACCTCAGCCGGGCGGACAGGACGGAGGAGAGCGGTAAGAGGAAGGGAGGCGAGGGGATTCTCGCACGTGATCGTGATCGCTGCGTACATCCCCCCCTCTGCTAACGCTGACTCGGCCTGTGATGTCCTGCACTCAGCTGTGTGCAGGCTGCAGACACAGCACCCGCAGGCCCTCCTCCTTATCTCCGGAGACTTCAACCATGCTTCTCCATCCTCCTCTCTGTCCACCTTCACCCAGTATGTAACCTGCCACACCAGAGACATGAAAACACTGGACCTGTTTTTTGCCATCATACAACTCGACACCTCTCCCTCCCCTTGGAAGATCTGATCACTGTCTGGTTCATCTTCTGCCTGTGTACAAACCCATTGTACATAGGGAACCAGCTGTCACCCGTACAGTGAAGAAGTGGTCTAAGGAGTCTGAGGAGGCTCTGAAGGACTGCTTCGAAACAACGATGTGGGAAGAACTGTGTGATCCTAATGGGGAGGACATTGACAGTCTCACTCACTGCATTACGGACTACGTCAACTTCTGTGTGGATAACACCGTGCCCACCAAGACTGTTCGGTGTTTTTCCAACAACAAGCCATGGATTAATCCAGATATAAAGGCTCTCCTAAAAGCGAAAAAGAGGGCCTTCAGATCTGGTGACAAGGATGAGCTGAAAGCTGTGCAGAGGGAACTGAGAAGGAAGATCAGGGAGGGGAAAGCCAGCTACAAGAGGAAGCTGGAGGAACAGTTGCAGCAGAACAACATCAGGGGAGTGTGGAAAGGCCTTCAAACCATCTCTGGCCACACAAAGTCCAACTCCCAGGTGGTGGGGGACCAGAAGTGGGTGAATGATCTCAATCTATTTTTCAACAGATTTGATCAATCACCTAGCCCTGCCCCCACACAGACACCCCTGCTGTATCCCCACTCAGCAGCACTACCATCATGCTGCCCTCCCCCTTCTTCTTCTTCTCTCAGAACTTCTGGCTCACAATCATCACCATCATCACCCCCTAATGGCTCATCGTCTGGCAGCATCAACCACCCATTCACACTTTCCAGCACCCAGCCCCCCTGCTCCAACCTGTCCTTCACAACAACCCAGGTGAGAAATGAGCTGAGGAAGATCAAGCCTAAGAAAGCTACAGGTCCTGATGGAATCAGTGCCAGGCTCCTCAAGTCCTGCGCTGATCAGCTGTGCAGGGTAGTTGAGCATATGTTCAACATGAGCCTGAAACTGGGAAGAGTACCACAGCTGTGGAAAACATCTTGTGTGGTACCTGTGCCCAAAACACAGCACCCAAAGGACCTAAACAGCTACAGGCCGGTGGCACTGACTTCCCATCTGATGAAGTCACTGGAGAGGCTGGTCCTCAA
This sequence comes from Salminus brasiliensis, assembly GCF_030463535.1. NCBI lineage: Eukaryota > Metazoa > Chordata > Actinopteri > Characiformes > Bryconidae > Salminus > Salminus brasiliensis. Next base: position 45,858,689 of record NC_132883.1, on the reverse strand, counting down.
CCACATCCGCCCTCTGGTGAGCCCATCCATGGACCCTCTTCAGTTCGCCTACCAGCCTGGTGTCGGGGTGGATGATGCTGTCATCTATCTTCTACACAGAGCTCTTTCTCACCTGGAGAAGCCCGGCAGCACTGTGAGGATCACCTTCTTCGATTTCTCCAGTGCTTTTAACACCATACAGCCAGGCCTCCTAAAGGACAAGTTGGGACATTGTGGAGTGGACAGTCACCTGTCAAACTGGATACTGGACTACCTCACCAACCGACCACAGTATGTGAGGGCACGGGACTGTGTCTCTGACTTGGTGGTCAGCAGCACAGGAGCCCCTCAAGGAACGGTCTTGGCACCGTTCCTCTTCACCCTGTACACTGCTGACTTCATGTATAGCTCACCGACCTGTCACCTCCAGAAGTTCTCTGATGACTCAGCGATCGTCGGCCTCATATCCAATGAGGAGGACAGCGAGTACAGAGAACTTATTCAGGACTTTGTGGACTGGTGTCTGCAGAACCACCTTCAGATAAACGCTGGAAAAACCAAAGAACTGGTGGTGGATTTCCGCAGGTGCAGACACCCCCCTCCATCAGTGAACATCCGGGGTATGAACATCGAGAGTGTGGACTCTTATAAATACCTGGGTGTTCATCTGAACAACAAACTGGACTGGTCAGTCAACACTGCAGCTCTCTATAAGAAAGGCCAGAGCAGACTCTACCTGCTGAGGAGATTGAGGTCCTTTGGAGTGCAGGGAGCGCTCCTGAGGACGTTCTTCGACACAGTGGTGGCATCTGCCATCTTTTATGGAGTGGTCTGCTGGGGCAGTAGCATCTCGACGGCAGATAAGAAGAGACTGGACAAACTCATAAAGAGGGCCGGCTCTGTCCTGGGGTGCTTCTTAGACCCAGTGCAGGTGGTGGGAGACAGGAGGATGACAACCAAGCTGGCATCCATGCTGGAGAACAGCTCCCACCCCATGCATGAGACTCTGGCAGCACTGGACAGCTCCTTTAGCGACAGGCTGCTTCACCCCAAGTGTGTGAAGGAGCGGTATCGCAGGTCCTTCCTTCCTGCTGCCGTCAGACTGCACAACCAGCACTGCTCCCAGCGGACCACATACACACACACTTACACTACACACACATGTTCATGTTCAGGGAATACTATGTGCAATATCCCACCCCCATGTGCAATTAAGAGTCTTTTGCTGTAAATAATATTGTTTATTGCTTTTTTAATTCTTATTTATATTGTGTATATAGTGTAAATTATTTATCTAAATTTTTGTAACTGAGTGTCCTGCTATCCCTTTCTGCTGCTACACTGTGAATTTCCCCACTGCGGGACTAATAAAGGACTATCTTATCTTATCTTATCTTATCTTATCTTATCTTATCTTATCTTATCTTATCTTATCTTATCTTATCTTATCTTATCTTATCTTATCTTATCTTATCTTATCTTATCTTATCTTATCTTATCGGGGTGGTGATCGTCATCCAACATCCTGACCTCACTAACACTCTTGCAGCTGAATACAATCAAATCTTCACAGCAATGTTCCTCCTCCAAAATCTAGTAGAAAGTCTTCTTCTCTGGACAGTAGAGACAGTTACTCCAACAGAAGCAGGATCAGCTCCTTAATACCCTTCATTTAATAAGAAACAATGAATGAGCAGGTGTCCAAATACTTTTGTCAAAATATTGTATAAACATTTAGGAAGCAGTGTAAGGTGGTCTGAGGCAGAATCTGAGGAAATCCAAGCACCAACATTTGTATTTTTAGTATTCTCACACATTAATCCTGCACACAGTTCCTCACACTGCAGAACTGAGATGTTTCCATTTCGTCTGAAAATAAAAGAGTGACATTTTTAATGGAGAGTTTTTAGTTTCGCTGTAAATGAAGAGGAGGAAGAGGAGGTCAGTAGCCCGCAGCCTTGCTGTTCTTCCTATTGTCTGAGTAAGCGATGACGTCTTTGTTACTCTTTGTCACGGCGTTGACCACGTTGTAGAAGGTCTTGGTGTATTTAACAGTGTTATTGAGTTCTCTGAGGGCCTCTCTGACGCTCTGAAAGAGAGCACATTCACATGTTACCATTTCCCTGAACAGTAGATCAGCTATCGGCGCAGGCCTCACACTGTCCTACCTGGTCAAAGTCGGGCTCAAATCTGAGCGCAAGTTTGGAGTCCACATACACGATAGGAGCGGCGATGGAGTTCTTCAGGCTCTCATCAAACCACAGGTAGTTCATGAGTGTCTAAACAGGTCAAACGGCAGCAGAGCGAGGAGGAACGACACACACATTAAAATCAGCAAGGTAATCTCAAGACTCGACTACAGCAACTGGTGGTGCAGCAGAAAACACCACTACCTGTCAGTGAGCTGCCAAACCACGTAGCAGACCAGGGTTCGATTCCCGGTCTGGGTGACTGTGCTGCGGTGCACCAATAAGAGAACCTGGGCAAGACCCCGAACATGAGTAACCTGGTATGTTGCTCTGGAGAAGAGCGTCAGCTAACTGCTGTGAATGTAATGTAACTCACTTCCTATGCATGCCGTCACCAAACTGCTCTGAACTCAGGAAAAAACACAGCGCATCCAACAAGACACATTAAATAATACAACCTTTAATAAGAGAAAAAGCTCAGTTGGATGTTTGTCATATTTTCTCTTCTCTTTTTTAACCCTGTTTATTTCTCTCTCTCTAACATACACTAAATGGACTAAAGTAAGTGGACGCCTGCTCATTCACTGTTTCTTCTGAAATCAAGGCTATTAAAAAGAGTTTCTCCTGCTTTTGTTGGAGTAGCTGTCTCCACTGTACTGAGAAGAAACAGCGCATCCAACAAGAAGCAAAGAAGAACCCCGCCCATCTTTTATACAGCAGGAAAATACAGAATGCAGATCACAGGAAGCTGATCTGGTGGTGCTTAAGTATTCAGAAACTTACAAGGGCCACTCCGGTGGTGATCATGTGGCCCCCTGAGCCTCCAATAACAATTGTGTGGGTTTTTTCTGCAGAGCGAAGGATCATTGGAGCCATGGAGGAGGGAGGACGTTCACCTACACACACACACACACACACACACACACACATTAAATAAAACAACATTTCTCTCCCTCTAACATACACTATATGGACTAAAGTATTTGGACACCTGCTCATTCACTGTTTCTTCTGAAATCAAGGCTATTATAAAGAGCTGATCCTGCTTCTGTTGGAGTAACTGTCTCTACTGTCCAGTGAAGAAGACTTTCTACTAGATTTTGGAGGAGGAGCATTGCTGTGAGGCTTTATACCCCTCTAGCCCATCAAGTCATATTCTATTGGAGGTACTTCTCTGCAGGGACTAGACAAGCTGTGTGTTTGTGTGCATTTGCATGTCTGTGTCAACAATGAGTGCAATTTAAGGTAGATGAATGCATTCATTAGAAGGGCTGTTCACAAACATTTGGACATGTAGTGTATGTGCAGGACAGGGGACTGGAAACCACCTCCTTAGTGTGATTTAACTCACCAGGGTGAATCTGCTCTGCTTTTCCACAGAAATCAGCCAGTTGATTGTTGAGGATGACGCCTGTTTGGTTTGAAAGCACACCGGACCCAAAACTACGGGTGGAGAGCATTAGGGTTAGTAATCCAACGCATCCAACTTGAACCTCCTCCATTCTTACAGCAGTACAAATATGGTAGAAACATCCTTGCAACTCATCATAACACTTTAGAAACCACTTAGCATCACCCTGGCATTTCATAGCAAGCACCTAGCAACAGATGAGCCTTCCACAGATAGCATAGGGGGAAGCAAAGCACATCCAACCAGAAGGAAATTCTTGTTCATTCAATTCATTTCAAATTTATGTTTATAGCATTTTCACAACAACTCTTGCAGCTTTACAGAGATCTGGGTTCGAGCCTCTTTAGAGCACGCCAGGGGGCAACAGTGGCAGGACAAACTCCCTCGAGTCGAGAGGAAGAAACCTTGAGAGGAACCAAGACTCAAAAAGGGGAACCCCTCCTCCTCAGGTCCACACCGGATCATAACAATAAAAAGCAAAACAGTAATAAAAACAGTAAAAACATGGTAGCTCACAGAAAGCTCTGCTGATGGGTTCTACACACTGATTTCAAAGCAATCATCAGCAGTAACAGTGCATCCAACGCTGCAGCGATGTTTTAGGTGAATAAGTGAAGTGAACAATAAGAGTGAAAAAATAGTCAAAAGTAATAAATAAATAAATAAATAAAAGTGAATAAATCGAGTCTGAGAGGTGTGTGAAAGGTGTTCTCTCTTTAATTAAAGGGCTCCCTCCTCCCTTTGGGATTCATCAGTCCTCCCCTACTGTGATGGACTGGCACCCAGGTATGAGTCCAGTGAGACCCTGACCAGCTTAGTCTGAAGCCTGAGACTCTCCCACGGTTTAGTACTGGTCATATGTCGCTGTGTCTGCATAAAAGTGGGTGTGCTCACCAGTAGTTGATGGAGCTGGTGACGGACACTGCCATGCCGTCCTCGGCCAGCACAGACACGTGGGTGGTGCCCTGTTCGTCCACATCTGGGGAGACGTTGTAGTATTCAGCATTGTGGGTGCGGTCATCTGTGATCAGCTTTCTAATGTTGTCAGCAAACTCCTTCTCGATTATTCTTGCTGCTGCCTTCTCCTGAATCATTGATTCCACACACACACACACACACACACACACACACACACACACAAAAACAAAAGTATTAAGGCTGGGTCTGAAACACAGGATACAGATTTCAGGTGTGTCGTCAACACACAACACACACAGGTTCATAAAGCACTCTGGGTTCACCTGTTCAGCACAACGAAACGTAAGAAGCTAGACTGGACCTAATGATCCCTTCTTGAACGTTCTCTGCTCTGACCTATCCGGCCTCCCATTCTGTTTGGATTGAGCATCATGGTAAACATGATGGTTAATGGGAAACACATGGTTGGTGTGGCGCAACATATAACACTCCAGTCTGAGATGCAAGAATGACACAATTCAGTCTCCAGTTTTCTACACCAGCGGCTTCCTAACAATAACACGAACCTCTCTGCCGTATAGTGCCTTGTACTGCAGTGCTGTACACGCAGCCGCTCCACCGTACGTCTGATTTAGTGAGCTGGTGACACTGCAGAGCTGCTGAACACATTAGCTAGGTGTGTGTGAAGAAATCCAGCCTCTCGTACACTTCAACCTACCACGTCAGAATTGAACCTGGGATCTCTCATGAGCTTCCTCAGACCATTGGCAAACTTGGAGGCTTCTATGTAACGATGGTATGTCAGCAAACGCTCCTTTCCTTTTAGAGAATCCTTGTTGAGGTCATAGCCTGGAGAACACCAACAACACCACAGACAATGTCAGGATAGTATATATAGTGCACACCCCCCCCCCAAAACCCCATTTCTCTAAAAGCCATAATGAGGAGAATGATCTATTAAAATGTTGATGTTAAAAATGTTGGGCTGCACTAGGCTCCTGTTTCAGCTGCAGATCTGCCCATTGAAAATGAAGCATTTCAGTAATATCAGCTCTATTAAAGGAGCGTCTCTGTGCTCTACTGAGCATCAACATGAGCTTCATGGAGGAAAATATGAGGAGTCGTTGTCTAGAAGTTCTGTAAAGCTGCAGAAAGTCAGACTTCAGAGGCGTGTGATCAATAAGCTTTATTGGAGTGTAAATGTGGGGCTCAGTCGGGACGTTTCACTGCAGCTCTCTTGAGTCTCTGCCACGGACACAGTCTTCATACTAGACTACAGACGTCTGCTGTGAGCTCGCTGGAGAGTGACGGGACGTGTGCAGGTGTGATGGATCTCTTATAAACCAATAGGGAGTCAGAATGGAGTCTGTTTATACTTCTCATCCAATCAGGATCAGACTCATACTTTCCGGATGGAGAGATTTATTTGGAGAGGGTTTTTATTGATGACGAGCCGGAATGAAAACTAAGGGAAATGAAATGTTTTTAAAATGTAAGGAGGAGAAAGTTCAGATAATTGGGGGAAAATGTGAGAAGTAAAAGTAAAAAGTCTGAAAAATAAATAATGACTCCAGTAAAGTTTAGATAACCAACATTTCTACTTAAGTAAAGTAGTGAAGTATTTGTACTGCATTACTCGACACCTCTGCTTGGTGGTTGCGATGGTGTACTAGGTGGTTGCATCCCATTCATTGCTCTAAATTCCTAAAAACTCCCTACACACACCTTATGTTCGTTAAAAAGCTGTAAACAAGCCTAAATCTCAAAAATCTGACCCAACAACAACAACAAAAATATTCCTCAATAATTTCTCTGACCTTCCATGACATTGAGGATGAAGTTGACCACAGCGGCCCCTGCAGGTGGAGGGGGGAAATACACCGTGTAACTGCCCAGAGACATTTTCCAGGGCTCAACCTCAGACACCTCAACTGAGCTCAGGTCCTCCAGAGTGAGGGTCCCACCTTCACACACACATACACAAAAAAACACATCAGCATACAGGTACTTTGATGTAGCTTAGAGGTTAATCAGGTGCTAGTACTGGTGCTTGAATAGCAGTAGAGTTTTCATAGCCCACACATCTGTGAAGACTTGCTGCACAGTGAGACTAGCACAGCTCCTGAACATTCTCCAAACACTGTACCTGTTCAGCTTTGTAGGTAGAATATCATGTTCTTCATGTATTAATAAATAAAAATGTGCCCAGTAAAACCATGCTGGTCACCTGCTTCCTGTATGTCACAGATCAGCTTCTCGGCTGTGTCCCCAGAGTAGAATTCCTCAGCGCCGTTCTCTGCTATGGCCTCCAGAGTGTCCGCAAGTCGCTCAAATTTGACAGTGTCTCCCTCCTTCAACATTCGGCCGTGACCATCCTCAAACAGCTCTCTGCAAGAGACACGTACTGTCTATTACATTCGTATCCATGTACGGATGTGTGTGTATCCTATGGCGCCTGTATGGAATACCGTGCACTCAGCCTTTTGATGGTGGGAAGGTAACCCGCAACTATGCTGGAGATTGGGACCCCGTCTCTGGCCAGCCGGATGGTGGGCTGGAACAGGCTGGCCCAGGGCAGGCGGCCATACAGCCTGTGGACATGCTCGTACCCCCGGATCTCACCAGGAACACCGATCCACTGAGGACCTGCAGAGAGAGATAGAGAGAGAGAGCGAGCATTTCTTACATCACAGTGTAACTGGAGACACGTAGGAGTTACACTAAGCACAGCGGGGTGCATCCAACAGTTCAGGAATTCAGATCCATGAACCCCTATTTGATGGAGCTATGGATTATAAGGAGAGGTGGTGGTTGTGAGGAACAGAGAAGATGAGGCTAGACAGAACCTGACCAGAAGAACCTTTCAGTTTACTTCTCCCAAGATGCAGAACGCCAGAGACACTGACTGGGACATTCCAGGATAAAGACAAGAATGGAGGCAGATATGGGACAGAGATGGTGATTGGCATGGAGAAAAGAAAACTGGGATGAAGACAGGGACTGGGACAGATAGAGGAACAATTACAGGGGCAAAGAACAGGAAGGAAGAAAGACACTGAGCCAATACAGGGACAATGGATAGAACAGAGATAGGATGGGAAACAGTAACAGGGACAGAGGCATTGTATATTTGGACAAACATTGTATTATTATATTTTAAACAATGGAAAGAATGTAGTAGATTTGACATTTCTGTATTTTCATGGGTGGATAGAGAAATGGACAGTTCCTTGGACATGAATTAAGCCCTGTCCTGGACTACACAGCAATCTAAATACAGATTTATCATTGAAAGTAAAAACAGGCCTCGTCCAGGCTTAATCCCTGTCTAGGAAACCAACTGTAAATGTCCTACCTGTTTTACATTTACAGTCTGAGAAGTTTCCTCTGAAGGTCTTTGGGACGGTCTCTCTGGAGAGGAAGATTTTCACTGGACCTGAAAATCAACACAATGATCTGCTGTAGAACTTCAACTCTTACTACTGTGATCCTTCATTTGTACAGTACAGTTCACATATCCCAGCTGAGGCCGCAGGAGCAGAGAGGGCTAAAGGCCTTGCTCAAGGGTCCAACAGTGGCAGCTTAGCGGACCTGGGCGTCAAACCCTCAACACTGTGCTCTAGCCACGAAGCCACTTTGTGTCAGTTAGGAGGATGAGCTTTCTTACCATTATCTTTCTCCATAACAGTGAATACAGATCCTCCACCACTTCCTGTGCTCTGCGGGTTCACCACTGACGTACACAACAGAGCAGCTATAGCAGCATCCACTGCCGAGCCACCAGCCTTCAACGTGTCTCTGAGAAAGTGAAAGCAACACAACTACCGACGCTGTTATTGCCATTACGGCCACAACACAGCTATCTAACTGTGGTAATGTGGTAAAGCACACCATGTACATGTGCACTGTATAGTAAGACATGTTTCATCACTGTCCTGTAAAAACCTTGTATCTCCAGAACAGCAGCTTTACAGCAGGAGGAAAAACCTTCTGAACTTTCTATGGAAGTCATGTTTATGTAAAATGCTTTATTCAGGTCATGTTGGAGCATTTCTATTGGTCCATTGATATAGTTTCTTTTAAAAATCTTAATAAATGTAATAATATAAAATACAATTCTGGGTGATATTTAACACAATGGTGCATGATATTAAATAAAATCAGCATAATCAGCAACATTCAGGTTTAGGAACACTCACCGTCCAATTACTGAGCAGGTTTCTGAATCAGCAGCAACTGCAGCTCTTGTGGGAGGCGGTGGGAGGCAGAAATAAACGATCAAGCCAGTTGAAATGCCAAGTATGAGAATGCAGATGCAGATGAAGATACGCTTCTTCCACTCAGCCATGCCTGGTTCGAGGAGTAAAGAATCTACAAAGACAGCAGTGACACTGGCAATGACAGAAGACTTCCTACTCTCTGCTCTGATATGCAGACAGTTTGGGTTGTTTTCAGAAGAATAAAATGAAAGTAAAAGAGCCCAAATTACCCCCCTCCCTCCTGGGGCCATCTTCTCTAACACTTCTCTAAGGTGGCAGAACACAAATAAAGAACCAATCCTCCAGTTTAAAGATGCTTCAAAGTAAAGCTTGTAGTATGGTTTACATTTGCACTCTAGTAAAAGTCTAAGTAATTACTTAAGCTACTTAAATAGCTGTCTTTCCTTGGTGCGCTTTTGGTAGGTACTGATCACTGCATACTGGGAGGGAACACCCCATAAGACCTGCCTGGTGTTCTGGAGGAGATGTTCTGACCCAGTCATTGTCTAGAACATCACAGTTTGGTTCTGGTCAGTGTCTCAGATTCTTACGCTTGTCTGTTTTTCCTGCTTCCTGACTGTTCACTCACTGCCTAATAGATCCACCCCTCAACAGGAGCCAGATCATCAATGGTAGCTTTGCAAATCTACTATTTATTAAACATGAATTTTATTCCATTTCAAAAAATTATTATATATATTATTATATATATTATATATATTATATATTATATATTATATTGCCAGTCTTAAAGGATGGCGGGTCGAGCCGAGCCGTACTTGAAGCTGGAAGGGCTCTTGGTGCAGATCGGCTTTTGACCATCGCCATCAAGTACGTAGGGGCTGGCTGGTCCAGTCTTGGCTTTGTAGACCAGAGTCAGGGAATCAGCCAAACCTCAAAATGGTTATCTGTAATTGGTTATCTGCCCCATTCGTGTGAAACATGCCAACATCCTTCTAGGAAAGAATGAAAGACTCTGATGTTATTCATGACCAGTACATGTCATTTCCTGTTCACACTGCAGACCGGACCAGGCGCACATATATGTCTTATATAAGAAGGTTTATTTGATATTATACAGGTAAATACACAGGTTTGCATCTTCAAGCAGCACTAAAGACAAGCTAGAACCAGGTATAACAGCAGCACCAATCCCAGACTCAGAACAGAGCACATGACTGAATCCACGGTGTACTGCACTTATGGGTGGCAGCTGTTTGAGGAGTGTCCTACAGAGAGATGCTTACAACCATCTCTATTTCTGCATGATTACAGCTGGATCAAAAGGAGAACTCCACAGAATTTACAAAATTCCTGCAACATTCAGCATGTGAGATTAACAGTCAGACCGAGTCAGAGGGTCCGGTGTGAAACTGAGCTTCACTGTAGAGAAACTGACCCACTCTGATCTCTCTACAGTGGAGGTGAATGGAAGCAGGGTTCGGTCACCATGACTACAACAACACAGATACAGCCCATAATTTATCTCCTATCCAAACCCACCAGTGCAGCTACACGAGTCTTCTGAGTTTTATATGAAATGATGATGATGATGAGGGTAAAATAGTGAATAGAGAATCTGAACTAATGCAGTTCTCTTTAGGGACTACTTTCTGTAGCTGCACTACACCCTGCAGCATGTATCCCTCCACCATTTTAATGATCTGATTTTAAAAGCAGGTTCTAGAGCCGAACTCTTCTCAGAACTCTGGTAGAACAGTGTCTCAGGCATCAGGCAGCGTCTTCATCACCATTAGGTGAAGAACTTTCTGTGAGGAGCTTTTAGTAGAGCTTTAGTTGCAGACGTATCTAGAACCGAGCGTCTCACACCAAACCCCCTTCTAACTGAAATGTTCACAGAGAGTAAAGGAGAGCTGCTGTTATATGAGGTAAGGATTTAAAAACGGTAAAATGGACTTTTATAATGCTGGATATAAGCGTGACACTAGCCGGGTGAGATTCGGACCTACAGATTCACTAAGAACTGACAGTCGACGTCTTTCCACAGTGTACTGTATGCTATCAGGACTCCTATTTACAATCAGTAGAGTCCTGAATGCAGTAAAATGTACAGTGACCCCTTTAACCTCACAAAGGGTCCACATCCTAAGGCCTGTTATTCAGTACACATGAAAAACAATGCAGTCATGAAGTTCCATGAGTGAGTGAATGTGAACATGAAGGGGGTAAACATCTCCAGCTCCTGCTTTTCTAATCAGCCCTGGATAAAATGAGACACGAGATTACATTATTTCTTTTAAACCTTTACTGACCTCCACAGAAACGAGTCTCACCACAGCGCTCTCAGCAGCTCAGTGTCACAACCCTGCACCGTGCTGAACATCATCATCATCATCATCATCATCATTCAGGGTGGAGTAATTCAAGTACCTTCTCTAACGCTGAATATGAAAAACAGCTGCAGGGTTAAAAAGAGAAGAATTAAGAATAGTAAACATAGAAAAGGCTCTGCTAAACATCTCACACTGAGAGCAGTCATCATGATGAAGGCTCCTAGCTCTCATCCACAGGACACCAGCAGCAAATCTACACAACACACCTCCCCGCACTGTGTTCTCTCACAACTCCTACACAGACATCTTCCAGAGGAACCGGGGAGAGATCTCCTGCTCCTCCATTACTGCTGACATTATTCATCAGTCTATCAGTCTACATTCCCTCATATTCTGTGTACAGGCGTCAGTGTTGAGCATTTTCTGACCTAAATGAATCGTAAAGAGTGTAAACTGAGAGTGTTTTGGTATAAATCAGTCACACATTTTCTTACCTAAATTATCTATGAATTATTAATTAATAATTATTCATATTTTGTGGTGTACAATACTCGTTAACGCTGAAAGGTGGGGACTGTCGTGTGTAAATGGAGAATATTTGGTGTAAATTAGTCAGTTAAGATGTAAATTAATTACTTTCTGGACTAAATGAACCAATTAAACATGTCCACTGAATGTGTTCTGGTTCATTGACTTATTCAGGGTTAGGGTTTCTGGTCCAATCAGGTGATTCATGTCTTAATTTTTTTTAATAAATATTTTTTTATTATTATATTTATCAAAGCGATGTGGGGGAGAGTGCCATCTACCCACCCTGGAGAGAGCGTGGCCAATTGTGCTCTCTGTGGGCCTCGACTGCCGATGGCTAGCAGCGTGACCGGGATTCGAACCTGCGATCCTCTGACTCATAGTGACCGCAACCCCGGGCCCCCCATTTGTGTGGTTCAGAGTATTTTTGGTCTGAATGAGTTCTTAAAAGGTCAGTATCCTGCAGGCCTGCCCATCTTGCGAGCGTCCGAAACAGCATCGATGCACTCTCCTTCCTGCGCAGATGCAGCGTTGATCACATTATAGAAGAACTTCGTCTCCGCCACTGTGTGCCCAAGTTCTCTGAGGGCTTCTATGATGTCCTGAAGGAGAGGGAACACACACTGGAACTTCAGCGCTTCAGGAACTGGATGCTTTGCTATTTCTGCTGCAGTTTAACTGCTTAATGAAGGTCAACCTGATTTATGATTCATTTATGATTTATGATGGGTTATGATTCAGTACACTGTGATATAGTGCCATACTGCAAACACTTTTAAAATCTAATTTTCTAATCTAATCTGCATACCTCTCTGCATAACTCTGAGCAGGGTTTAAGCACAGCACTAACTCAACCACTGTCTGCCACCAATCTTCACATCTGAACTAATCACTAATAACCAATAGTGTGACTCTGAGGATCGATCCAGCGCTGCAGAACAGAACATCATGATATTCCGACATATCGATCATTTCTTACACTCCTACTAAGGCCCCGTTCACCAGAAGCTCAGGTCGGATCCTGATGTTGGTGTTTGTATAAACGTTAAGTGTCGGATCAACGAGAGTTCAGGGCTCACGCTTTTCTCACCTTGTCGAAATCGGGCTCAAACTTGAGCGCATTTTTGCTATCCACGTAGACGACCGGTGCAGCGATGGAACCTTCCAGACTCTTCCCGAACCACAGGTAGTTCATGAGTGTCTAAAAGAGCAGAAAAGAAACGCCAAAGCACCATTCACACTGGACCAGCCCCCCCAGTTGGGGTGTGGCTAATGTGTGGGATATGATTGGCTGCACAGACAGCCACGCTGCATTACAGATTCATACAGGATTAAAATCACTCCACAATTACTGCTGTCAGACTGTAGACGTTACACACACCGCAGGTTCATACCGGACAAACAAACTCACCATGGCCATCCCGGTGGTGATCATGCTGCCCCCAGAACCTCCGATAACAACCGTGTGTTTCTTCACCTTAGAGTGAAGAATTACTGGAGCCATTGAAGAGGGAGGCTGTTCACCTACACACACACACACACACACACACACACACACACACACACACATTCGTACATGTGCGCACAAGAACATACTTGAAAAAAGATACATTTCATTTATTTTATTATATTAATTTATTCATTTTAATAGATGTATTTAATTAGTATTTTTATATTGTTGTTCTTATTATTATTGAAAATATATGAATAATATTAATAGTAATAATAATATATAAAATGATGCAAAACATTAACTATATATATATCATGTGATATCCTGGTGGGTCGGCCGGGCTGTGTAACCTGCCACTGTACCAGCACAGACAGGTAAGTCTGCTCACCTGGGCTGATCTGGTCTGTTTTCCCGCAGAAGTCAGAGAGCTCGTTGTTGAGGAGGATTCCAGTTTTGGGGGAATAAACCTTAGACCCGAATCTGCCCAGATAGAGAGAGAGAGAGAGAGACAGTGAGCCATCCCCATCCCACGGTAAGACTACACCCATCCCCACGGCTTCACTGCAACGTCAGAGCTTCAGAACGTCCCCTCCACCTACTGTGTTCACTCACATGTGGTTGATGGTGCTGGTGACGGAGACAGCCATGCCGGTCTCGTCCAGAACAGACACATGGGTGGTGCCCTGGGTGTCCAGGCCTGGGGTGACATTGTAGTACTGAGCATCGTGGGTAGTGTTACTGCTGATCATGTTTCTAATGCGATCAGCAAAATCCTTCTCAATCATAGTGAAGGCCTCCTGTGTAACACACACACACACACACACACACACACACACACACACACACACACACACACACAAATACATATACTTACTTTAATGTTTCCTTTGGTAAAGTAATTTACTCTGTTCGTTAATGAGAGGTTTACTCTGATTCACTCTAAACCACGTCAGCCAAGAACAAACTTGTTTTTTTTAATATTATTCATGTGCAGCCGACGTACATGGATTCTAACGAGGGAAAAGGTGACATCAGAGCACCCATAGGCTCCACCTACACAGATATCCTTTCATTGGGACAGTGTGTGTGTGTGTCTGTGTGTGTGTGTGTGTGTGTGTGTTAATGTGAAAATACGAGTGTTTCGAAGTGTTCAGTGTATGAATAAAGGAGTGTGTTTATTAAAGTGTGTGAATGCAGCTCTACACACACTTCCTGTGTCCTAAAAATAAACACATCATTACTTTGCTTGTAAACAAATCAGCTCGTCCAGCCGGACCTACCGACTCAGAGCCGACCTTCGGGTCTCTCATGAACTTCTTCAGCCCGTTGGCAAACTTGCAGGCCTCTACGTAGCGGTGGTAGGTCAGCACACGGTCCTCTTTCTTCTCCAGAGAAGCCCGGCTCAGGTCATATCCTGGACAAACACACACACACACACACAGAGCGTCATCAGGTGAGTTTATATAAAGCATAATAACATAAAACAGGTAAGAATTTAGAGAACGTCAGAGGGATAAATCAATCAGTGAATCAGATTCAGTGAATCTGAATCAGTAAAGTGACTCAGAAACTCACTGATTTAAAACAGTAAAACACCAACAATGAACCACATTACTGCACACACTGACCCACAAAATCCACAAGCTTACACACATGAACTCACTCAGCCACTCAGCCTCCAGGCTAATGTAGCTAACAAGTAATAGAAGCTCATGTACACCAATTAGCATGGAGCTAAGTGCAAATCTAAATCATCACACACTCTCCTCAAACCATGAGGCGGATATTCAGTCATCTCTAATACACTTGCTCATGTGGTTTCTGACACTGTAGGACGCTCTGTTATCTAGAACAGGGGCTGGAGTATGTCTGTGCAGCTGAAAACAGTAGCAGCAGCTAAACGTCTGAACCGTGTCTGCACTCTTTCAGTGCTGGATTTAACCACGTTAGAGGAGCCTTGATAACAAGATGGGATGTTCATTAAGCTATAAACACCTGAATGTTATGCAAAAACATCATAAAACTCCAGAGCAGCAGCTGTACAGGAAGAGGAGGAACCTTCTGAACTTTCAATGTAGAAGATTTTACTCAGATTAGTCCCAGATTAAAGCTGAGCCTAAACATCGCTGCAGTTTAGTCCCAGGCTAATCGGAGTCCGGGACACCGGGCCCAGGCGGTCTCTGATGTTTTAAACAGTCTGGCTCAGTTTGACTGAAGTAACGTTAGAAAGAATGGGCTAGACAGGGTTAACTGCTCCAGCAAACCTTGCATGACATTGAGGATGAAGCTGAGCACGGCACCCCCTGCAGGCGGAGGAGGGAAGTACATGGTGTAATCGCTCAGAGGCACTCTCCAGGCTTCAGACTCTGAAACTTCAAACGAGCTCAAGTCCTCCATGGTGAGAGTACCACCTTACAAACACACACACAAACACACACACACACACACACACACACACACAAACAGATGAAATAACACTCATAACAGTTCCTTTGAATCAACACTGACATCACGAACATGAGCACTACATAATATACTCACAGATGCAGATTATTTCAATGTTGAACCTTCAGTAAATGATTTACTCTAAATAAGAAATGATCAAATATCCAGGTTTTTATTTAATTAAAACTAATTTAAAAATAGTTTAAAATTATTTGTTGACGTTATTCATGTTCACAAACAGAAATATGTCATATTTCATACAGTGTTATAACATTTTCCATAGGTTAATTTTTTAGCTCATTGATGTTACTTTTTATTCTAAGTTGACTTAAATAATTTGCACTTTGTATTGTATTTAACTTTTATAGACACAGAACTTCTGATCGCTTTGGCCTGAGTAGGGTCTAAGGGTCTAAACATGGACCATAACTGAGAGAGCAGTAACCTGTATTTTTCTTAGATTTTGTTTTTGTAATATGTTTAAAAAAAATAAAACACTGTACGGACTCCCCCAACAGTCAGGAAGTGTAATTCACGCTTTGAGAAGGAGGACACGGAGGACACGCTTTACACATGTATTTCTGGACAGTCTCCAGCTCCAGAAGCTTGATCTGTAGGTGTAGAAGCATGTGGACTGAGGTGGTAGAGAAATACTACAGTGGAGCAAAGCTGCTGATTTAAGGTTAATTATTTAGTTACATGATGTTGCTTTAAGCTGGGAAAATTACTATTATATTTTAGTGAGTTATTCATTTAGGATCTCAGGCCTTTTTCTGAGGCCCAGTTTAAGGTTGAATCTACACTAAATCAAATATATTTGCTCCGTTTTTAATGTTCAAACAGAAGAAAGTTTGCTGAGAACAAGCACCTACACACACACAGGTCACCTGACACAGGCCTGATGACACCGAGTTCCCCTCCTGTACTGACACATGTAGATCACATGCAAATATGCAACCCACACAGAGATATGAACTCACCTGCTTCCTGCACGTCGCTGATCAGCGCTCGGGCCGTCTCTCCCACGTAGAACTCATCTGCTCCAATGTTCGCTATCCTCTCCAGAGTGTCTGCCAGCTTCTCAAACTTCACCGTGTCTCCCTCCTTCAGCATGCTCCCCTCTGCGTCCACAAACAGCTGACTGGGAAACGGGAAACACACACAGAAACAACCGGCAGGGGTTTTAGGGCTGTGTAGTTTTAGTGATGAAGATCATTGATAAGGGAGAGATCAATAGTTCAAGATGCCTCATTCTTACTAATGATAAACTCCCTCTCTGTGAGTGTAGCTGTCTGTTCCTCAGGGGACTGAAGCTGGGGTTTAAGCTCTGCAGTAGTTCAGTACTAGTCTTTGTACACTTTTCAGTTCTGCTGGACATTGAAGGGTTAAATCTGTGAGACTAAACAGAAAACTGTCCAATCAGGATGGTTCTCTCAGTGGTATCTGGGCAGATTCAGCTCAACCAGCTCTCTCATTGGTCGGGACCTCACTGGTAGAACTGAAGGCCAAACCTGTGTTTTTAAAATCGTGAAATAATGGAGGGATACATGCTGTTGCTCAATGCTGTTACATCTGTCACAACCAATCACAACAGAGCTCATTTACATATATCAATATTATAGTGTGTTTAATTGAAAGGAAACATGAGGAGCTAGAATTGGTCATAACAGGAAGAAGGAGCAGTTATCTTCACCTACTTAAGTAGGGCGGTCCGGTTAAAGAAGGGGAGGATGCGCGAGAGCATGGCGGGGAGTGCGAACCCCTCTCTGGCCAGCCGGACGGTGGGCTGGAACAGCCTGGCCCAGGGCAGGCGACCATACAGCCTGTGGGCACGCTCATAGCCCCGAATCTCTCCTGGAACACCGATCCACTGAGGACCTGCAGAGAGAGAGACTCTGTTATCCTATGAATAAGTATGTGAAAGTAAAGTATGTAAACAGGAGTTTCTACTGCTACAGAGGAATGGTTTGTTCTCAATGCTGCCGTCCTGCTAACGTCCCACCTGAGGCCTGCTGGACGCTACCGCCGCACTCAGACAGCAGGCTGGGTTTGACCTGTTTGGGAGCTGTCTCTCTGGCGTTGATGATTTTTACTTTACCTAGAAAGAGTTGAAACAGTGAGTCACTTATGCATCAAAGCTGCGTAAAACAAATCTAGTCAAAGCGCTCACACTCACGCTCGGTTGGAGTGAAAAATCAAACATAGAAATGAATTATAATAAGAACGACAACAACAATAATAACAATTGCACCCATTTAGTACCACAGATTTCTCATATATATTTTCATTTGTATGCTGAAAGCTGACCTGTACAGGCCACTGCCTGTACTTGCTGTGCATTAAAATACAATAAAAACAGATTCACTCACAGAAAAGCATAGTTTTCTGAGCCACATTGAACAATTTTCAAATTTCTTTACATTTTTAAGCTGAAAAGCTCTTTGACTCTCCGTAGGCCATTAAAATTCAGTGACAATAAACACATTTATACAGGAGCATACGAATACTAGTACTACTACTAATAATAATAATAAAAATCATAATAACAATAGTTTTGCACATATTGTATTCATGTAATTACTGTATATTTACATAAACACTGATGTAAACAAATGCTGAGATGTTAGTTTTCCATTAAAAAATTTTTCACTTTAAACATACATTTGTGTATACACTAAGATCCTGCTTCTGTTGGAGTATCTGTCTCTACTGTTCAGAGAAGACGACTTTCTACTAGATTTTGGAGGAGGAGCATTGCTGTTGCATTCAGCAACAAGAGTGTTAGTGAGGTCAGGATGTTGGATAATCATCACCACCACAACTCATCCCAAAAGTACTGGATGGAGCTCCACCATCTTCATTCCAGAAAACACAGTTCTTCCACTGCTCCACAGCTCCTCAATGCTGGGAGGCTTTATACCCCTCTACTAGCCCACGGCTGGCCTTAGGCAGCATGGTGCCAATAGGGTCATATTTACCATCTGCTCCAGAGAGTCCTATTCTATTGAGTTTGTCTGGGGGCAAACTTGTGTTAATGTTTACCTTTTCTTTCCATTATAGTGAAGATGACTCCTCCTCCGATGCCCATGCTCTGTGGGTTTATCACTGATGTACATATGAGGGCAGCAATTGCGCTATCTACTGCAGAGCCGCCTTCCAGCAGGACATCTCTGTGCAAAAGATCAGGAAACAAACAAACAATAAAAGAATATGTTACCATATACGTTTCCAGGAGAATGTCGAGCATCGCACACTCACACACATAAACACACTCCTCTTAAACCCACTGCATGCCCGCTAACACCTATTAGCTGGGCGCTCCGTAAATAACTGGGAAGGGCCTGTATTGCCCACAGGCTGATCCCATTAGCTGGCTTTTTGTGGAGCGTGGTGATCCCTCTGATTCTCTGGAAGTGATAAAATAGCAGGATGACTTTCCGCTCCTTGGGGAAACGATATTTCTCTCAAACAGTCTTTTTATTCTGTTATTGTGCGGGCGCTGTGGTGTGCAGCAGGCCGGGATATTGGAGATTGGTGTCAAGCCAATTACAACGCAGACCGTTGAGTTAATTTAGCTCAACAGCAGCCTGCTGTTTCACCTCTTCATCGTCTCCTGTCCCTGAAGTTACCCGACCTGCCGGTACCAGAGGATTATAACAGACCTACATAGGGGCTCCATCAACAACTTCACACTTGCAGCAGTGTGGCACAATGCAGGGTGTGCTCCCATGACTATACGTGAGCTCTGTGAACGTCCACTGAGTGCAGCCCAGTCTAGCCATGTTCCTAGGATGAACTGGACAGCATGTGCTTGTGAATTATTATTTTTTAATTTTCGAGACTGAGAATTTACCTCTTTTACCCACCTTTGGCACCCCTGTGCATTAAAATATGATAGTAATATAGCTTTTTGAGCCTAACTGAACAGTACTGTAATCTGACCTCTTTGACCTACTGTGCACTGTAGTTTATTAAACAGTTTTCATATTTATTTACGTGTCTAAACTGAAGATTCACTTCATTGTCTGTAGCTAATGTGCTTTTAATAAAAGTGTATGCACCTTAGATTTTCTCTAGAACAAATTTCTGGGCCAAACTGACCCACCTAATAGAAAAGCCTTTTGGGCCACATTTGACTTTCTATCTCTACGCTGACAAATGACCTCTTTGACCCTTCGTAGGCCACTGTTTGTACCTACTGTGCGTTAAAATACAGTAACAACAAACACATGATCATAGTAGCATACGAATATGGACCAAATTAAGCAGTAATTGTATTTATTTATATCTCTGAAGCTGAAAACTTACCTTTTTGACCCTTAGAAGGTCATCGGTCTGGTTGCTCCTATATGTTAATATATTAATATACAGCACAAATAAATGCACCTATTTAATACCACAGTTTTTTATGGCACATTTTACATTTTTGCGGTGGAAATTGACCCTTTTTGACCATTAGTAGGCACATTCACTGAACACATTCCTATAGAAGCACACGTATACGGGCCCAATTTAACAGCACATCTTGCAGCAGTACATTTTGTCCCTTAGTAGGTCATTGTTTATATATACTATGCATTAATCAGCACTGTTTTAGGGCCTAATTGAGCAGCGCTTTTATTTATGAACATTTCTAAGTACAAGGACATTGCTTGTACCTACTGCATGGTAAATATCATAAAATTGAGTGTATTCATATATGCCAGCACAGCTGTTAGGGCCCAATCGTGCAAGACGTGTGTTTATTTATGCCTTTTATATTGCTTAAATATAATCATTAAATACATATAATAAAATTATATAATATAATAAATGAATATAATAAATATAAATATAATTTAATAAAACTGAGCACAGCTGTTAGGGTCCAATAGAGCAGTACCTGTGTTTATTTACGTCTCTAAGCTGAGGCCTGACGTCACTGGTCCTCAGCATGACGTTGACAGCTGCTTCCACCCATTTACAGCACACTACAGTATATAACGCACAATAAAGTGGTATATTTAAGTGTGAATTATATATTTACCGTGCAGATATAGCTTTTATGTTTATATGGGGAAGCTGAAGACCCCAAAAGATGACCCTGTGACGGTGAGGCAGCTTCTGCTCATTAAAATATGAATAGAAATGCAATAGAAATGGAATAGAAATAAAGGCAGTTGTGTTATATTGGACTTTTTTATTTAAATTAGGCAGTGTTAGTGTTAAAAAGAGAGATAATTGTTTATTTTGGAGTTTTTTTGCTAACCTTACTAGCTAGCTACGTTAGTTACGGTGGTTTTGCTGAGGTAAAGTATATAAAACACGACACGAAATGGCTATAAAAGTTGGTTGAAGTGGTTTATATGACATTCTACTGCTTGTTTTTTAGTATTTAGGTGTTTTCTGATGAACTGTATTCTTAAAAACAGCACAGTTTCTCAATCGACAGCTCTGTTTTGGGAACTCTCCGTTCCACCTTAAATGGGGCTGCAGTTCCAGTTTGCAGTTCAGGCCTCAGGCGCCAGAATGGAACA